>NW_008342641.1:779990-780716 GCF_000622305.1 Nannospalax galili | reverse complement strand
GACATTTTGCACGATGCTCATAGTCCCTGGGAACTAATCGACCCAGGAGGGCAAGGAGCAAAAAGTGTCCTTTGAATACCTCTGACCCAATTAGTATAGATCTGAAGGTATGTCCTGTTAAATATCCAAGAAGGTTAGTTCCACCATTCTGGCATTTTTAATTACAATGTGTCCTGCAGATAAATCTTGGGTACTGACCAGTTTGTCTCAAATAAACCTTATCTAGAGATATATTTCTTGATCTGTTATGTATAATTTGTCAGTCGATTGTAGGAATAATATGGTTCCCTCTGGTTTTTGTGACTAGCTAGGCATTGTTTCTCTCTTGTATCGTCTCACCCCTCTATCATGGTTTTCCCACTTAGGGTGCCCCCACTTCCCCCCCTTTCTTCCTTACTAATACCCTTGCTCCTATGATCCTACCTCTGTTCAACTGCTTCTTTCTCCTTATCCCCTAGGTTCCTCATATACCCTTCCCTCACCCCTCCCTTAATCTAACCCAATTTTTTATCCATATCTCCCTTCTTAAGGTCTGTTGCCTACTATTCTTCTCCTTCAGGTTATTTCTTTTCCTTTACCTCACTGTTTCCTTAACCTTGTCCTGGTTCCTACAGTTATATCTGTTTGCATACTTATTTCTCAGAGTCTGATCCTAGGATCCACATATGAGGGAGAACATATGTCGATTTTTTTTCTGAGATTGTGTTACTTCACTTAGTATAACAG
>NW_008342641.1:732881-777713 GCF_000622305.1 Nannospalax galili | reverse complement strand
GAGAATTTTTGCATCTATGTTCATTAAGGATATGGGCCTATAGTTTTCTTTTTTGGTTGTATCTTTACCAGGCTTTGGTATGGGAGTGATGCTGGCTTCAAGGACCAGGGAAGTAGAGGGAGGTGAGGGCGGGGCCAGGTCCAGAAGTGGTGCTCCTGGGGCCCCAGAAAGGCACTATGTTGGTCTGGGTGAGAAGGGTCAGGAAGCAGTATTGGTTCCTCCGGTGTCTGGGGCCCCAAGACTAGGGTTGGCGCAGGTCCCAAACTAGGAGTAGCGAACAGCAAGGGAGAAGGAAGGGTGAATGTGGCTTGAGGTGTCGAGGCGCGGAGAGCTGCGCTATAGACTTACCCCAAGAGGCCTGAGGATTGGAGTGCAGGCTAGGAGAGTTAGCCGGTGGTGCAGGTCCTGGGATGCAGAGAGAGGTGAGGGCGGGGCCAGGGCCAGAAGTGGTGCTCCTGGGGCCCAAGAAAGGCACTAAGTTGGTCTGAGTGAGAAGGATCAGAAAGCAGTATTGGTTCCCCAGCTGTCTGGGGCCCCAAGACTAGGGTTGGCACAGGTCCCACACTAGGTGTAGCGAACAGCGGGGAAGATGGAAGGGTGAATGTGACTTGGGGAGTCAAGGCGTAGAGAGCTGCGCTATAGACTTACCCCAAGAGGCCTGAGGATTGGAGTGCAGCCAAGAAGATATTTTAATCCTTTATATATGTGCACCAAGCTCTGGTGCACCCAAATTCATAAAAACAACACTGGAGGACTTTAAGACAAAGATTAACCCCATCTCAGTAATAGTAGGGGATTTCAATACCCCACTGTCTCCATTAGACAGGTCAACTGGACAAAGAATAAACAGAGAGACCCTGAATTAAATGATACCATACATCTGATGGACCTAACAGACATCTTTCAAATATTCACCCAAGCACCAAAGAAAACACTTTCTACTCAGCAACGCATGGAACTTTTTAAAGAATTTACCACATACTGAGCCATAAAATAAACCTCAACAAATTAAAAAATTTGAAATGATCCCATGCATTCTAGCTGACCACAATGCTCAAAATCAACACTGGATAAAACCCTAGTCACTACACAGACTCATGGAGATTAAACAACACATTTCTAAAGAATGAGTGGGTCAAAGGAGAAATTAAGGAAGAAATAAAAGAATTCCTGGAAGTCAACAAAAAGGACAATACAGGACAATACAACACAACATCTGGGACACTTTAAAAGCAGTCTTAAGAGCGAAGTTTATAGCTCTATGTGTCTACATTAAAAAATAGAAAGAACCCAAATAAATGACATAACACTGCAACTCAAGATTCTGAAAAGGCAAGAACAAATGAAACCCCAAACCCAGCCGAAGAGAAGAAATAAAAATCAGAGCAGAAATTAATGAAATAGAAACAAAACAAAACAAAGAATCAATGAAACTAAGAGCTGATTCTTTGAAAAGCTAAACAAGATAGACAGACCCTTAGCCCAGTTAACCAAAAGAAAGAAAGAGCAAATTCAAATCAATAAAATCAGAGATGAAAGGGGAAACATCACAACAGACATGCAGAAGATTTAGACCATTATAAGGGAATATTTTAAAAACCTATACACTACCAAATCTGAAAATCTAAAAGAAATGGATCGATATGTAAAATCATGGGAACCACCAAAGTTAAACCAAGAAGAGATCAACAGTTTAAACAGACCCATAACATATGAGGAAATTGAAACAGTAATGCATTTATATTCGAAGTCCTAGAAGGAATTAGACTGGAGGGAACATACCTCAACATAATTAAAGCTATATACAACAAACCCACAGCCAACATCATTCTAAATGGCATAAAACTGGAAACATTCCCATTACAATCATGAACCTGACAAGGATGTCCACTATTTCCACTCTTTTTCAACATAGTGCTTGAAACTCTTCCTAGAGCAATAATACAGGAGAAGGAAAATAAAGCAGGACTAATTGGAAAAGAAGAGGTCAACCTATCACATTTTTGCAGATGACATGATACTATACCTAAGAGATCCCAAAAGTTCCACCAGAGAACTCCTAGAACTGATCAACACTTTCAGTATAGTGGAAGGTTATAAAATCAATCTACAAAAATCAGTAGACTTCCTATATACCAGTAACAAGCAATTTGAGAAAGAACACAGGGAAATGCTCCCGTTCACAATTGCTACAAAAAAAAAAAGTATCTGACTAAAGACACCAAAAATCTCTACAGTGAGAATTTTAAATCATTAAACAAAGATACTGAGGAAGACACAGGAGATGGAAGAACCTCCCATGCTCCTGGATTAAAAGAATTAATATTGTGAAAATGACCATCTCTACCAAAAATCAATATATAGGTTCAATGCAAACCCATTGGAATCCCAACTACATACTTTGCAGAATTAGAAAAAAAATTCTTAAATTTATATGGAAGCACAAAAGACCCTGGATAGCCAAAGCAACCCTGAGCACTAAGAGCAACTCTAGGGGGATTACTATACCAGATCTCAAAGTTTAATACAGAGCTATAGTCATAAAAACAGCATGGTACTGGCACAGAAATAGACACATAGATTAATGGAACATCACTGAAGACTCAAACCCTAGTACACACACCTGATATTTGACAAAGGTACCAAGAACACACAATGGAGGAAAGAGAATCATCAACGAATGGTGCTGGCAAAACTTTAGAAGAATGAAACTAGATCCTTATCTTTCACCTTGCACAAAAAGTAAACTCCAGATGGACCAAAGACCTCAGTGTGAAACTGGACACCATGAAACAATTAGAAGAAAATACTGGCAGTAACTTACAAGATGTAGGTGTGGGAAAAGATTTTCTAAATCAGACAGAAGTTGCTCAGGAATTAAGGTCAGCAATCAACAAGTGGGACCTCATTAAACTAAGAAGCTTCTGTACAGCAAAAGAAACAATCAAAAATAGAAAACAAACAAACAAAAAACAGTAAAAAACGTGAAGAGAAAAGCCACAAAATGTGAAAAAAATCTTCTCCAGTGACACATCTGACAGAGGTTTAACATCCAGAATATATAAAGAACTCAAAAAACAAAGAATTGAGAAACAAAATGACCCAATGAAAAGATGGGCTAAAGATCTCAACAGAGCATTCTCAAAGGAAGCAATAAAGATGGCTAAGAAACATCTCAAAAAGTGTTCAAAATCCTTAGTAATTAGGGAAATGCAATTAGGTATCACCTTACCCCAATCAGACTGGCTAAGATCAAGAGAACAAATGATACCAAATGCTGGCGAAGATGTGGAGAAAGGGGAAATGTCATTCACTGCTGGTGGGATTGCAGACTTGTGCAACCTTTATGGAAAACTATGGAGAACTCTTAAAAAATTAAAAATGAACCTATCATATGACCTGGTTATACCACTCCTTGGCATATACCCGAAGGATTTATCCTATTGTAGAGACACTTGAATAACCATGTTTGTTGCTGCTCTTTTCACAATAGCTAAGAAATGGAAGCAACCTAAGTGTCCCTCAACTGACGAGTAGTTAACAAAAATGTGGTACATTTACACAATGGAGTTCTATTCAGCAGTAAGTAAAGATGAAATAATGAAATTTTCAGGTAAATGGATGGACCTAGAAACTAAGTGAAGTAACACAGACTTAGAAAAATAAACAACATATGTTCTCCCTCATATGTGGATCCTAACACCAAATCCTTTTAAATTCCATGTCCTTTTAATAAGATGATGCTGTACAGCAGTCTGTTTGTGTGAAATAACTACCATCATCATGACTTCAGCTGTGCCTGTTGCTAAACATCGTTACAATTGGGCTTATTGATAGTTGTGCTTGTTCATTAAAGGAGGGCCAAGCAGGGTGCAGCCTTGGCCGACAAAACAGAAATGAGAAGGAACCCAATAGAGGGATGCTTTTAGAAGCTCTCTCAAGAAATCCCAATGAACTCTGATATGAACATTTGAAATTTGCCCAGTTCTGACTTTTTTTCTGGTTCCCTATCTAGAGCATGTAATGCTAACTACTCTTGTCTTTACTTCTCCTTCACATCCCCTATCAGTCAAGGACTTTCTTTTCTCCTTACAGATAAGAGTTAGGCAATTTGGGAGTCTTTTAGATAGACCCACTGAGGAGGTACCCCAATTGCCTACCCTGGGTCCCTGTTCAGCATGGAAGAAGCCAGAATGGTCTCTATCCAGGTTCCCTATCTGCAAGTTGGGTAACCTCTTCAGAGGATGGTGTGATAAGAGTAGGAGGTAGGAATTAGCTAGGCAGTTAGGGTTAAAAGACCCCAAAGAAAAGTAGCCAGTTTCTTGGCTAAAACTCACAATGTCCTTGGACCTCTTCACAACATACTCTGTTCCAAAGGACAAAAATGTTGAAAGTATTTGGGAGCTTGTATCTAATCCTTGAAAGATTTTAGGGTTACCTCTTCAGAGGGGGAATGTTGTAGTAGCCAAAAAAAAACCCATAAAAATAAATAAATAAAAAGAGAAAGAGTACATAAAGTTATCAGAAAAAAAGTGATGGAGAGATATGAAAGGAGTTGGAGGGGAGGGAGTGGGCATGGATTTGATCAAAACACCTTATAAGCATGTATGAAATTCTCAAATAAATAAGAAAAGTAAATTCTAGGTTTGAATATATTCTTGTTTCTTACCTTTAAATTATTAAACAAACAAAACCATTTTTTCTATGATTTATAATCATTTGTTACATATTTCTATGGAAAATTTTTCTTTGCAAAAGCCTTATTTTTTATGTATGTATGTATGTATGTATGTATGTATGTATGTATTTTGAGGCAGGGTCTATAGCCCAGGCTGATAGCTCACCATGTCACCCAGGCTGACATCAAGCTTGCAGTAATCCTCTTGCCTTAACCTCCTAGATGTGAGCCACCATTCCCAATATGAAAGCATTTTTAATTTGGTGAAATAATTAGGAACAAAGATAAACATTATGGCTATTTTAAAATTTGTCTTCATATTTTGAAATATTATGAGGACAATTCTGGCCTTATAGAATAGTTATTAGCACTGAATTTATTTTACCTTTATTTGTTGTTAGTGTATCAAGTCTATATTTGTTCAGGAAAAGTATCTGAGAAAATCATGGAAACTCTCAGATAATGCATCACTACATTTTACTTTTTAAATATTTTTATTATTTTATGTATATTAGTGTATTGCTTGCATGTAAGTAAGTGCACCTGTGTTGTGCAGTGCCTGCAGAGGTCAGAAGAGGGCATTGGATCCACTGGAGCTGGAGCTACAGATGGTTGTTAGCTGCCACGTGGGTGCTGGGAACTGAACCTGGGTCTTCTGCAAGAGCAGTCAGTGCTCTTAACCACTGAGCCATCTCTCTAGCCCCACTGCATTTTGCTTGTATTGCTTTATTTACTCCTAATTTTTAATCTGTCCTTTGCTTAAATTCTACTTCTTTTCAATTTATTTTGTGTCTATATCTTCTGCTTGTTAGATCAATTTAAAATATATTGTACTTATTAAAATATAAATTCAAATTTGTGAGATCTGTAATTGATGAATCATTTATAAAATTTTGTTGTCTAATCGTTTTCTTTTTCTATATAAATAAACGTATTTTAAGTGACATTATGCAAATTCATTTGACATTGTCATCACATAATAACTCCATTTTTCTCATTCCATATTTAGGATATTTCTCATTATAAGAATACCAAAAAAAAAAATCAGAAGAAGTATGGTAATATGCAAAAGAGCTCATATACAGTAGTTCCAATCAGAGGTAAGAATATAATATGAAATTATTAGTGTCTTTATAAATGTAATTTCATTTTCAAAATATTATAGGCAATAATGTTTTTATTTAGTTAGCAGAGAAAAGCACAAAAATATTCCTGCCCAGAAATCAAGCAGCAGTACTATTTTATTACGAGAGCGCATTATATCCTTGCAGCAACAAAACAGTATGCTTCAAAATGCCAGAAAATCAGCAGAATTGTCTGTTAAAGAATACAAAGAAGTCAATGAAAAGCTTCTCCATCAACAACAAGTATCTGATCAACGATTTCAGACAAGTAGACAGACAATCAAGGTAAAGAGCACTTTAAATCTAAATTAAAGCAGAGTATGTTAAATGTATGGGTATTTTATTTTACATGGTTCTTAGTTCATATGTGTGTTAGACATGTATGAGATAAACAATAAATATGAGGTATTAATCTAGATTCCATCTTCTTAAACTATGTTTCAAAATGTGTCTGAATGTGCAGTCACCAAGAATTACCTCAAAATCCAATGCATAATGAATCTGAGGTGTTTCTGGCAGCTCTCACTGCAGCCTTGGTTCTGAACATGCAACACATGCAGTTTGCACTGTGCATGCTGTCACTGCTGCAACAACAGTGAACATGGCCTGAAACACTTCAACGCAGGATCGTGACTGTTGTATGTTATCAATAAAAGTGGTCTTGCTGCGCATACATAGTTTTCTTATAGAAAAACAGTGCTTTTTTTTACAAGAATCAGAAGTTTTTAATATATTCACATCATTGATATTCAGCTTCTGAGATTCAAATGAGGATGTCTTTGGATGTATTGTGTTAGAATATTTGATTTTTAAAATTACTGTTAGAGTTTCATAACAAACTAGTAAATGAATTTTGACTTTGAATTAGAATATAATTTCCAACAATTTCTGAAATAATGCCAAATAAACATACTTCTGTCATCTTATATTGTACATTTATATAAAGCACCATGTTAGTATTAACAATGATAAAATCAAAATATCTATCACTTTGAAAACACTGAAGATGTTCCATACTTGCATTATCAAATAACCACCCAATACTTAATTCTTTATGCAAAAATAAATATCTATTTCATTTTTATGCATATTTTCTTTTATCTTTAATAAATGGTAGTATGTGTATATTAAATAATGTAAAATCAATTTCTATATATCTGATAATAGTCAGTAAATGCTTGACTTGTATATCATATATATGTATATATATCCACAGTTATGTAAAAATGTCTTAGGCAAAGGAGTCACCAGTGGAAAAAGGTTTAGAAGCTCTCAACTATATTATTACACTAGTGGTCTAATTGTTCAGCCTCCTTAATATGGTCCATAATAAGGAGTAACCACTGGGAGACAGCACTCCAAATGAAAAAGACACTTTACTAGCATTTCTTTTTTGCTTTGTTGTTTGTTTTTAAACATTTTTGTGTTCTCTATGTGCTGTCCCTTTATTTTGAAGAACAGTCTTCATAAATGCATTTGGCTTTCTGATTTTTCTTTATTAAAATTTTGAGTTTACCATTATTTAAATTATGTTATTCTTTCATTTGTTATTAGAAGTACCAGTATAAAATGTGAAGATTGTGTAGAAATATATTAATGTGCTCTAATAATCTATATTTCTTTTATTCAAGTAGAGTTTTCTCCAGTAATCTTTAGGAATACCTTATTCTTAGTAATTAAAGCAAAAAAAAAAAAGATTACTCCTTACATTTCCATTTTCAAGTATTTGCTTTTACATGAAGCAATTCGTTGTACTTACGATGTTTTGATTTAAGATTTAAATTCACTATATTAAAAGAAAATTGTAAACCACTTTCACATAATTTTATATTATGTTTGTATTCTCTAATTCAAATGATTTTGAGTTTTGATTCAAATGATACTTAGAAATATTTAATTATAGAGGATTTTAAAAAATTTGTATGTGTGTGTATGTGTGTGTGTGTGTGTGTGTGTGTGTGTGTGTAAAAGAGTATTGTCTGCATGTATTCAAGTGCACCCATGTCATGCAATGCCTACCAAGATCAGAAGAGAACATTGCATTCCTCTGGAACTGGAGTTATGGAGGCTTGTTAACGGTGATGTGGGTGCTGGGAATTGAACCTGGGTCCTTTACAAGAGCAGCCAGTGCTCTTAACCACTGAGAGAATTATTTTTATACCAGTCATAAAAGAAGAATTGTTTTTTGACTTTATTCCTTGAATAGCTTATATGAAGGCCATACCAAATGTTCCAGATATATGGCAGGACTGTGGGTGGTTTCTCATTCATCAATGATTTTTTGTTAGTAAATTTATAAAAATTAGTTGCCTTAGTTTTCATTAAAAATCAGTACCATATAGTTTAACTTTGGTCTATTCCTTCAGAAGAAAGGCTACAACTTTTATTGTTTTATAATTGACTGTATATTAATGGCATAACTGGATAGGATCAGATTTGGTTAGGTATTTGAACTTTTAAAAATTGATATAGAAATGAGGAGTGGTGGCTCATGCCTGTGATCCTAGTACTTGAGAATCCAAGGCAGGAAGATCAGGAGTTCAAGGAAGCCCTCAGCTACATAGCAAGTTCAAGACCACCTGGGCTCCACAAACCCTGTCTTATAAACTTTTTTAAAAATTAAGATATAATTTATATCCATAATTTTTAACTTTGAAAAGTAAAATTTGGCGAGTATGTATCTCATCGTGTTGGTCTAATAATCTGTTTATGGCTACTTGGATTATTTTAATTATTATGCCTAAGAGGAATAATGCCACTGTAATCAGGGTAAAGTCTCATTCACAAAGTTAAAGATATGACTCTGTGTGAGCAGATTTTATCCCGGAGGGGTAGAGAGATGGACTGTTGAGAACAATGACAGATGAGCATTTTAACTTCCCAGCTATCTGTGGTAATATACTCAGACCAAACAACATATTAACTGAGCAGTTTTCAGGGAAACTTGAGGAATGAGATAGCCACTTGGGAATATAGAGGACACATGAATTCATAGTGTGTGCATACTCACATAAGAAATGGAGAAGCCTAAACTTGTTCTCTGGCTTACTTGAGACTGTACACAACAGATAATATTAAGGTAATGTTCACAGCAGCATTGTTAATAGTAGATAACAGGAATAGAAAACCTGAATGTATTCATTGATGAATGGATAAATGTGGTCAATATGTGCAAGAGATTATTGTTCTCTTCTATGAAAGAATGAAGTACTGATAGCTATACTGCGGATAGAGCTCAGCTGTGGAGTACTCTCCTAGTATGCACAAGGCCCTGCCTTCAGTCACTGCTGAAAGAAGAAAAGGTACTGATAAATGCTACAAAGTGGATCGATGAGTCTTGAAGATCTTATGCTTAGAGAAAAAAGCGAGTTAAAAAAGATCATATATTGTATGATTGCACTTGTGTGAACTGTTCAGGACAGGAAAACCTATACAGAGAAAACAGATGAAAGTTTACCTAGATCCAGTTAAAAGGGGTGAGTTCATGATTGCAGAAGGGTATAAGCGCCTCTCGCATGTTCTTACAACAGGGAGAATAAGGTATTTTGAAATGGCGTTCTCATAACTTGTGTATAGTGGGTGGTTGTGACTTTTCTAATTTGTCATTTTTTATTGTTGTTTTCTACTATGCCTAATTTACAGATTAAACTTTATCATCATTATGTATGACTATGGAGCAAACAGCATTTATAAGTTTCAGCACTATCAGTTTCAGAGAATCTTGGAACACATGCTCTGTAGATAAGAAGAGACCACTATAAACTTCAAAGTGTTAAGAAATTGAATTTTAACACTGAGAAATGAAGCTACTGATGTGGCTCAGTGATGATATTCTTGACAAGCGAACACTGTTCTAGGTGTGGGTGTGATCCCCAGCATTAAAAAACCACAAACTAAAAACTTTCTTCAAGTTAGCCACCTTTTCTATTTCTATCCTAGGTGACAATTCTTTACTTAAAAGTTTACTAATAATCTTATTTATTGCTATTTGAGATAGCTGGGGCCCAATTTTTGGTGTCTGTATATGTATATGTTTTTCTAGCAGTTTTATTTATACTTTTAGAATTTACTTTTTAAATGCAATGTTTTCCTTGGCCTTCAATTCTTCTTTCATGTTTTTTAAAAATTAATTTATTTCTATAATTTTTAATTGTGGCATCTGTACATGCACCAGTGGATGCACATACGTGTGCATGCAGATGTTAGTGGTGTTCAGAAGAGAACATCAGATCCCCTGGAGCATGAGTTACAGGTGGTTGTAAGCCACCTGACATGGGTCCTGGGCATGAAACTTGGGTCCTCTGCAAGAGGACTCTAAAGAAGCCATCTCTCCAGCCCCTACCTTGGTGTTTTTAGTCACTTAAAACATGCCTGTACCTTCCTTCAACTCACATGTTCCAAAGCTCTGGCTTCCTGTTCGTCACCTGCTTTTTCTCAGTTCGTTCAGATGTTTAGACTCTTCTAAGTTTGATTCTCTGGTCTTACATGGTTTTGTGGCAGGTTTTTTAAGCCATTATGTGAGCTTTCACTGTGTCCTGATCCCAGTCAAGCAGACATACATGCTTATTTCCTTTCTATGATGGGAATTTTCATAACCTCCACCTCAGTGTTGCAGCACTAAAGACTGAAGTGTTCCCAGTTGCAACAGCTCAAGACGCTGTGGATTTCTAGCCTCCTTGGTTGGGCTGCAGCTTTTGCTCCTGCATTCCGTCATTTGTAAAATATTTCTTTAAATTTTAATGACAATTCTGTGATTGACTCATCATTTTATTTTAAGTTGTTCTTTAGCTCAGGAAATTTATTAACTTTCATTTTACTTCACTGG
Organism: Nannospalax galili; assembly: GCF_000622305.1. Classification (NCBI taxonomy): domain Eukaryota; kingdom Metazoa; phylum Chordata; class Mammalia; order Rodentia; family Spalacidae; genus Nannospalax; species Nannospalax galili. The sequence goes on along the minus strand of NW_008342641.1, from coordinate 767,086 downwards.
CATATTATAGATCTGTTGCTGAAATTCTAGAGCTGTGATTCTAAATACTGTGCCCTCTTTACTGAAATGTCTCTTTCAGATATATCAATTCTCAGAATCACAGGAGAAGGAGGGGAAGTAATTTTTATATTCTAGAATCACAATAGTGTATAATTGGTTTGGTTATCTGCTTTTCAAAAAGTTGTGTTGATTTACTTTTACTGAATGTTTGCAGTTTTCATGCAGTATTCTTTGGTGGTATTTAGATCCCCTCCCCTATCCACATTTTCCCCCAGAAACCACCCCACCCAATTTAATGTACCCTCTTATATATGTAATATGGCCTGTAGAGTCTGATCTGTGTCCCCAAATGTCCTTCAGTGTGGGTCTACTCACTGGACCCTGTAAGACACTGTCTCTCTCCATCTCAGCAGTCATCAGTTCCCAGAAGTTCCTTAGGCTGGGCTAGGATTTCTTACCCACTTCCCCATGTGTGGGCTGGAAGGCTGGGATTTTATCTGGTTTGAGCTGGCATAGGACTTGTGCATGCCGTCACCATTGCTGAGAGTTCATATAAGTAACTGACCAGCTATCAGGAAGACCGTTTCCCTGTCGTCATTCATACCACAAGGCTCTTACGATCTGTCTACCTTCTCTTGCAGTGATTCCTGAGCCTTGCAGGCAGAGCTTTGAAATGGGTGTCCACTCTGTGGCCTCTTGTTCTCTGCACAATGGCCAATTGTGGGTATCTGTGTTAATCATCTGCTGCATAAGGAAATTTCTCTGGTGACATGGGAGGGATTCATTTAGCCTATGTGTAGAGGTTGTATTGAAGATGTGTCACTAAGGGTTAAGCATCTCAGAGACACTGACTCTCTATATTTGACCAGACTGTAATAGTCTCCATCTGTTGAAGAAAGAAATTGCTTTGATGAGGGATGCAAGGTACACCTCTCTATAAATATGTGGATGCATATTTAGAATAAATTAAGAAGTTATGTTGGTCTACTAGTGTGGCAAAAATAAGTTTTTCTCTATGATCTATGACCTCTAAAGCCATGTGTATTTGGCTATGTTTACAGTACCACACATGAATTTCCTCCCATTGAGTGGGCCTTAATTCCAATTAGATAGCTGTTGCTTACCCCCAAGATAAAAGTGCCACTACTGTATCACTAGCTATAGTTTCCTGGGCCAGACATTGTTGTTTATTAGGCTTTACAGCTGGGTAGGACTATTGATTGGTTTTCTCCCTTGGTAGCTTGTATATAGTATCCTCTAATACTATGAGAGCTAGTCTTTAGAAAGGAGGCTTCTAGGTCAGTTCCAGCTCAATTGAGCTAAGTCCTGAATCTGAAGTGTGGCCTGTCTTACCTTAAAGATCTGGGAAACAATCAAGGGTTATGGCAATATCCTCTGTTATTTTGGGAGTCTCTTGGACTTCCATGACCAACAACTGATGAGAAAGTTTCTCCTGCCCGGCACTGCGTTTTTTGTTATATAGCTGTCAACTGTACTTATGCACTAGTGTATGTATTGTATGTGTATTTTTCAGTAGGACTTTGAACTAATACATTTCCTTCTGGTTTTTCACACTATTTAAGCATTATTTATCTCCCTCCCCATCCCCATATAACCCTCCTACTCACTCCCCAGGTAAACTATGCCTTCTTCCCCATTTCCCCCTTCATAACATCTATCTCTTACTATTGCCCTCTTTCAAATTCCTTCTTTACCCCATTTCCTGGCTCCTGTGCTTACATCAGGATGTATACTCACATCTAGAGATTTGGAGCCGAGATCCACAAATAAGAGAGCATATGTTGCTTGTTTTCCTGAGTCTGTGTTACTTCCTTTTGTCTCTGGTTCCATCCATTTACCTGCAAATTTCATGATTTCATTTTTCTTTACTGTTGAGGATTCCGTTATGGAAATGTACCACATTTTCATTATCCATCCATCAGTTGAGAGGCATTTAGTTTGTTTTCATTTCTTAGCTATTGTTAAATAAACAGCAACAAACATGACTGTGCATGTGTCTTTGTAATAAGATGAGTCTATTAAGTATATGCCAAGGAGTGGTAGGACCAGATTGTATGGTAAATTTATTTTTAGGGTTTTTTTTTTTTTTGGTCTTTTTGAGACAAAGTCTCCCTGTAGCCCAAGCTGGCCTGGAACTCACTGTGTAGACCAGGCTGGCCTTGAACTCACAGAGATCTGCCTGCCTCTGCCTCCCGAGTGCTGGGATTAAAGGCGTGCACCACCACACCAGGCTTATTTTTAAGAGTTCTCCATACTAACCTCAGTGGCTGCATCAGTTTGCAGTCCCACCAACAGTAGATGAGGGTTTTGCATTCCCTGCATCAACACCAGCATTCGGTGTCATTTGTTCTCTTGATGTCATTCTGACTGGGATTAAATGAAACCTTAAAGTAGTTTTTATTTTCATTTCTCTAATTGCAAAGGATGTTGAACACTTTAAAAGGTGTTTCTTAGCCATTGTTATTTCTTCTTTTGAGAGCTCTCCTTTCAAATTCATAGCTTTTTAAAATTGAGTCATTTGTTTTCTTCTTTGTTTTTTGAGTTCTTTGTATATTCTGGATATTCATGCTCTGTCTGATGAATACCTGATGAAGATGTTCTCCCACTTTGTGTGATTCAGCTTCACTTGATTGGTTGTTTCCTTTGCTGTACAGAAGCTTTTTAGTTTAAGGAGTTCCCATTTTTCACTTGTTTACATTAATTCCTGAGCAACTGGTGTCTTATTTAGAAAGTCCTTTCCTGCACCTATAGGTGCAGAGTACTGCTCACATATTCTTCTAAAAGTTTGAGCATTTCAGGCTTCACGTTGAGGTATTTGATCTATATGGAGTAGACATTTATGCACAGTGATAGGTCTAGGTCTAATTTCATTCTCATAAACATAGAGATCCAATTTTGCCAGCACCATTTGTTGAAAATGCTATCTTTCCTTCAGTGTGTGTTTTTGGCACCTTTGTCAAATATCAGGTGGCTGTAGTTGTGTGCACTCATGTTTCGATCTCCTGTTTTGTTTCTTTGAACTACAGGTCTGATTTTGCACCAGTACTATGCTGTTTTTATGACTATGGTTCTGTAATTGTTATCAGTCTATAATAGCCCCAACAATGCTTTTTGTGTTCAGGATTGTTTTGGCTATCTGGGGTCTTTTGTGTTTCCATATGAAACTTAGGATGGACTTTTCTATTCCTGTGAAGAATGTCAATGGGGATTTTGATTGGGATTGAGTTGAATATGTAAATTGCTTTTGGTAGGATGTTCATTTTCCTATATTAAGTCTACCAATCCATGAGCATGATCTTTCCATGTCCTGTGTCTTCCTCAGTCTCTTTCTTCAAAGACTTAAAGTTTACATTGAATATGTCTTTAATGTCTTTGGTTAGGTTTAGCCCTAGATATTTTACTATTTTTGAGACTATTGTGAATAGAAATGTTTCCCTGAACTCGTTCTCTGATTGCTTATTATGTGTATAAAGAAAGGCTACTGATTTTTATTGATTGATTTTTGTAACCTCTACTTTGCTGAAAGTGTTGATCAGTTTTAGAAGTTTTCTGGTGAAATTTGTGAGAGCTCTTATGTATAATATATATCATCTGCAAATTTGGATCATTTGACCCCTTTTCTAGTTAGTACTCATTTAAATCCTTCTCTTGCCTTATTACTCTAGCTAGAGTTTCAAGTACTATATTGAAAATGAGCAGAGATAGTGGGCAGATAGCCTTTTCTGGTTCCTGATTTTAATGGGAATTCTTCAAGTTTTTCTCCATTTTGTTAATTTACTCTTTAAGAATTAAATGTCTACCACTCTGAATTACTTTCATAGATTTTTTTTAAAGTAGAGAAATGCTCTAGATATATTCTTAATTACTAGGTACATGATTTTCATATTTAATTTCTAAATGATTTCTACAAATATTGTAGTAATAACCTGCTTAAAATTACCTATATTAGCCAAGTATAGAAATCAGTCATGAAAATTATAGAAAAGATGATTCATATTTTCCATACCTCATTTATATGCTTTTAAGTCTTTATTAACTGTTTTAACACCATAATAGTTGTAATGATCACTGAAGTACTTATGGGAGATTTTTCAATTACTTTTTGAAACAAGGACTATCACACACTAGACTGTGCACATGAACATATAAGTACTGCTGTATGACTTATCCTGGGGAGACATGAACACAAGTCTCTTCACTCCATATACACATATGAGAGAATCTCAACTCAGAAATGGCTGTACTGAACAGAGTCATAGACACTAATACTAGACATAAGGGCTTTCACTTGAAGAAAGCATTTCCAGAAGTGTAATTTACATTCTAATATGGTAAATAGTCCTAACTTGGATTCAAATTCAACAAGAGATGAGAAACAGAATTATACATTTCATTTGTACTCAAAGCTAACCATAATCAAAAGTTATAGTATAATTAAAACAAGCTAATGACTAAAAGTTTTAATTAAAGACAATTCCATTAAAGGAGAGGGTAAAGAATGGGATGAAAATAAGTACCTGGTCTTAATAAGGCAATATAAAATCAAGCCATCATCAAAGACCATTGAAGATTGACAATACCAAAAGCACAGGCTATAAGAAAATAGTTGCCATGACTACAGTTTAAGTTCAGTTGTGTACAGTTCCTGTCCCCCGCAGTAGGAGCAGGAGCTGAGAAAGAATGAGGTGAAGGCAGAAGCACACAGCACACAGGGTCTGAGGGTCAGCAAGCCAGGTCGGTGGGCTGTGGGTCTATGATGGCAGCAGCTCAGGCCCAGGGCGGCCTTTTGCTTCCTGTGAGGAAGAAAGACTGCCAGGGAAACAAACGCAAAATCACATCATTGCCCAGGGTCTGAGAAGACACACTGTAGAGAACAGTTGTGAGTTTCTCAGAGATGTCTAGGAGTTGTTCGGTATATTCATAAGAGTACATAGTAATTTTTTAAAAAAACTTTATTCTTTATTTTATGTGTATCAGTGTTATGCCTGCATGTTTGTAAGTGCACCTGTGTCATTCAATGCCTGTGGTTAGAAGAATGCATCTGATCCCCTGGGGCTAACTGCCATGTGGGTGCTGGGATTTGAACCCAGGTGTCCTGAAAAAGCAGCCAGTGCTCTTAACCATTGAGCCATCTCTCCAGCCCCAAAAGTACATAGTAATTTTTATAAAATAAAATAAGCATAATAAAATTTAAAAGTAGTTATTCTGAACACGTTGTAGTTGTCTCATTTTGTCTGAGGCTGTTCTTCTAGAAGCAAGAGACTGGCTCAGGCCATCTGGGGGATCAGTTCTTATGATGTCTGACCCAAGTGCCAGAGTCTGGATGAGTCTGGAGATTTTCAAATGGGTCTCTAGCCAGAGAAACAGAAGCAGAGTTGCCATGTGGCCATCTCTAGGAACCTCTCCCAGGTTTCAGATACCTCCATTCAAGCCAAACCATGATTTGGTTTCAATTGCTGATGGGAATTTTAGGAATAGCTAGTATAATTTTAGGAATAGTTCATTCAATGCAGACAAGCATGAGAGTTAAAGGCAAAAGAGTTGCTCCAGGGGAGAAAAGTGCAAGATACATCCAAGCCAACAGAGCTTCGCTGGAAGAATAGCACCACCCACCCCATACCCCAAACAGGCCACCTCTTCCTGTATATAGAGCCCTGCTGCAGTAAACAGAGGATGAAAGATAAGGCCAGAAAAGATGAAACAGAAAGACCAGTCCCAGAATTCATCTCCAGCTCTGAAGATCAGTTAACTCATCTTTAATTTAATACTAAATTAAACCTATAACCATCTGAAATTCAGTTTTCCCAAACGATTTTCAGGCCTTTGGAAGTCTGAAAAGCAACACAAACCAGACTGAATGTCAAAACCAAAATACTTCCAAGGCAAACAAACAAAAGAGGTACATTCAAACAAATACCTTGAAAACAACCCCAAAGCAAAAGGTGTCTAACAAATAAGATCCTTTAACAACCAGCTCAGATACTGTTTTGTATAAACAAATAGCAACTAAAAGTTTCATGACATGTTTAATAGACCTATAGACATTGTCTAATAAATTTTAAGATATTTAGGGTACCCAAGTTTATAAGGCCTTTGAATCCATCATCAAAATATCCATATTTATAAATCTGCACATGTGTATCTGGCATGCCAAAATAAAACTAATAATTTTGTGAACAATAAAAGAATGAAAAGAAAACTGAAGTGGCCAGTTTGTTTCAGTGGAAACAACATATGAAGGCAATTATAGACACCCATGACAGAAATATGTGAGATCTCAACACGCACAAAAACTTATAGATATGCATGACATAATTACATAACCTCTCAAACAACACATGGAAAACGATTATCGTAGACATATATGACATAATTACATGAAAACTAGGTGCACCCAAAACACAGTAATCAAGGAGTTTGATTAGGATGGTCCTTTGCAAGTAGGTACTCATCTTTTAAATCTGTATGGGAGGAGAACACTTCCTCCATTACATCCTTGTAGCTATGGGGTGGTTCTCTCTCCTCTTCTGTTAGGTATGAGGTTGGGTTTTAGCTTTCAAGTAGCCTCCATCCAGACTTGAGGATTCTTCCCCCAGCATGGTCTGATACCAAGCCACTTGACTTCACAGAAAGTTTTAAAATATTTTTTTAATTTATTATTTTTATTTTGTGTGTATGCATGTATTGCCTGCAAGTAGGTAAGTGCACCCCTGTCATGCAATGCCCGTGGAGGTCAGAAGAGGCTGTCGGATCCCCTGGGACTGGAGTTACAGAGAGTTGTTAGCTGCCATGTGGGTGCTGGGATTCAAGCCCAGGTCTTCTGCAAGAATAACTAATGTCCTTAACCGTTGAACCATCTCTCCAGCCCCTACAGAAAGTTTTAATATGGAGGCTTTTATCTTAATTCCATAATCTTCTGCTTAGCCTAACTTAAAGTTGTCCAGGTGAAATTGTTACTTTTACATTCATGCATAATTATTCAGAGTTTAAGACTTTTGTTCCTTAGTTATTCCCATTAAATTCCTGTTCTACCTAAATGGGGCCAGTACCTTGGCATAACATCGACATTAATTGTGGTCCCATTTCGTTCCTGATTGGAGGCCAGTGCCATCTTGGAATCACATTGAGACTTTATATGCAATCTCCTAAGTGGGATCAGCCTGGCTGGCTTCTACCTGTCTACCCTGGGTGGGGGAGGGGGCCTTCCTTTTACCTGGTCTGGACATCCATTCAGAGTCTGTATTTCACTTCACCTGGTGCTGAGCTCTTATCCCAGGCTATGCAGCTCTTTCTGGCCTTCTGGAAGGAGACCCAGAAAGGAAATTCTTTGAGGGTGAGCACATCTCTGTCCCAGGGGCTAAGGGGGCTGCAGAGCCCAGGAACTGTGGCTTGATGGCTTGATTTCTCTAGGGGAGGACGAGGACTCCAGAAATGTTATGAAAAATCAGAGACCAACAGCAAAGTCAGGTGAGGAGAGGGAGTTTATTCTTTTTTAAAAAATTTTTATGTGTATATGTATATTGACTGCATGTAGGTAAGTGCACCTGTGTCGTGCAGTGCCTGTCGAGGACAAAGAGGCTGTCAGGTCCCCTGGAACTGTAGTTACAGACACTTGTAAGCTGCCATGTATGGGCTGGGATTCGAACCTGGGTCGTCTGCAAGAACAGCCAGTGTTTTTAACACCTGAGCCATCTCTCCAGCCCTGGGGAGGTTATTCTTACACTAGTGGAACTGACACATGGCTCATTCCATAACAGTGCCAAGCCCTTGTTCAAGTTTTGGGGGGCATTTATTCTCATATGTGAGGTATGTAAGCAAAGGTAAATAGCACATATGTGGTAATTAAGTAAGTGACTTACAGTTACATATGGCCTCAAAGGTTACAGGAATGTGGCATCTTTGGAAAACAAAGACTTCCTTCCTGGGTAACCACAGCGTTTGGGGGAGGAAGATTCCTGTTCATTTCCTATTTCTGTCTCCCATCTATCCAGGCTTTTAGCACACAGCATGCACAGCTGAGCTAAGCCTGATGAGTTCTGGGAACATTCTGAGTCTTAAGAGTCTTCTTCTTCTCTTCAGGAGGGAGTCTTTCAATTCAGAGGAAAGAGCTGCATAACAAGTATATATTATGTTTATATTTAATATGAAATCAAATTTAAGGTACTTAAATATATTATTGCAAATTATTCTGATATATTCATAATGTCCATGAATTAGTTTAGATGGATATCAATACCTGGGGTTTTTTGTTGTTGTTGTTGTTGTTTTTGTCTTTTTGAGAGAGGGTCTCCTTGTAGCCCAAGCTGTCCTGGAACTCACTATGTAGACCAGGCTGGCCTTGAACTCACAGAGATCCGCTTGCCTCTGCCTCCCAAGTGCTGGGACTACAGGCGTGCGCCACCACACCCGGCAATACCATGTTTTTATATAGAAATAAACTATCACAGCATAGATAAGTGATTTAAATAGGGTGGTACATCTAATATTTGAATCTGGTACTATGACTATAGAGTTGTCTCTCTAAAATATAGATTTTAGAAAATTTAAAAATATGTTACAAGTTATCTCTTTGAAATAGATTTTCAAAAGTAAATTCAAAAAACCATATAAATTTTATATTCATAGTTAATACTAATGAAGGAAAAGAGTTTTAATATTTTTATTTAGATCATTTAAGTAGAAATTTATTTGCATATTTAAATTTATTTTTTATTTTCTTTATTTTATATGTATGAATGTAATATGTCTGAATGTGTATAAGTGCACTCTTTTAGTGTAGTGCCTGCAGAGGTCACAAGAAGGCATCGAATCCTCTAACTGGAGTTACAGTTGTTAGCTACCAGGTGAGTGCTGGGAACCAGACCTGGGTCCTTTGAAAGAACAGTCAGTGCTCTTAACTGCTGAGCTATCTCTCCAGTCCCTTATTTGCATATTTGATGAAATTTTTCAGTTTATTGATTCTATGATTTCTGCAGACAGAAACTACAAGCATGCATTTCTTTTAAAAACTATTTTTATTTTATGCGTATGAATATATTGCCGGCATGTGCGTAAGTGCACCCATGTCATCCAGTGCCCATGGAGGTCAGAAGTGTGTGTTGGATCCCCTGGAACTGAAGTTATGCATGCTTTTCTATTCAAATGGACTGTCTTTTTTGAGACAGGGTCTCCCTGTAGCCACAGCTGTCCTAGAACTCACTATATAGACCAGGCTGGCCTTGAACTCACAGAGATCCGCCTGCCTCTGCCTCCAGAGTGCTGAGATTAAAGGCGTGCGCCACCACACCCAGCCCTCTAATAGGTTTTTTTTTTTTTAATTCCATGTATACATATACTCTTTGAAATTCTGTCCTAAATGAATAGGTTTTTATTCTCAGTCAGGAGGGTACCTGTCCTCCATTAATCTGTCCTATTGCTTCCTTACTTCAGCCTCTGTCATAGTAAAGGATCCCATCTTCCATGAAATTCACTTATTATTATCAGTATATTTTGAACATCTATTCTTTCAACTCTTTATGTATTCTTAATAGAAACAATATTAACCAGTACTTTTTACGTGCAAAATGCCAAGTGTTATTTCTAAGCACTTTTGTATATATTTACTCATTAACTAAAATATATACTCAGTGAAGTAGATTCCATATCTGATCCTTATGTACAATTGGTGAAAGTAGGGTAGGAATTATAACTTGCCCAACATCATAGACCTCATAAGTGACCAAACTGGGGTTTAAGCATAAGTGGTCTGATGCTAGAACTTGTGCTCTTAATCTCTGTGCTCTTGAAAAACCACCAGAAAACTTTTATTCAATGACTATTCTACATACTTTTTAGGAGTTTTGTTTTTTAAAATTATTTATTATTTTTATTTTATGTGTATGAGTATATTGCCTGCATGTATGTGAGTGCGCCTGTGTCATGCAATGCTGCGGAGGTCAGAAGAGGGCTTTGGAGTCCCCTGGAACTGGTGTTAAGGACAGTTCATAGCCACCATGTGGGTGCTGGGAATTGAACCCAGGTCCTTTACAAGAGCAGTCAGTGCTTTTAACCGCTGAGCCATCTCTCCAGCCCCTTGTTTTTGTTTTTTTATTGAATTTTTATGATAGCCTTATAAAGAGGATGGTGCCCATTATTTTATATGCAGTGTGATTGAGACTTAAAGAATGTCAATAAATTGCCCAAGATCAGGATAATAAATTGCTGGTTCCAGGATAACAACCTACATCTATTTTTGATCCTAGCTCCAAAATCCTTCTACTTTTCTAAGCTGGCTTCTAGCTATTTAATAGTTCTCTAGCTTAACATTGGTAGTAGCTAATAGGCTCCTCAAGGTCAAAAATCACGTATTAGACTTCTTTGATAAGCATAAATGAGGACAGGGTCTATTTTCAGTGAATGTGTAATGATTGACTTGCTGACTGATTTCACTCAGCAATAATTGAAAGCATTGATGTCATTGAAAGAGCACAGTAAATATTTAACAAACCAGTTCACAAATACAGAGTGTCATGAAAGCCTGGAGGTTCGGAGGCAATGCCAGGGTCACTAACCTTAGTGGCATGGCATCTTCATGGAGAATGACACATATGTCATTTCCTGTTTGTAACAAACCTGAAAAGGCCCATTTCAGTTATTGATGTCACATTTCTGGTCATTTACAGGCTTTAAATTTTCTAAATCCTGATTTTCACAATAGCCTTAAATGTTTTCTAAAGGAAGTCTATTTCCCTATGTTAATATCATGATTATTTAACTAGCTTCAATGTTTTCTGTCCCCAGAAGAAGATATATGGCAATATTTCTAAAAATTAAAAGAGGTGCTTTCTAAACCACAGTCTGGAAAACCAAATTTCCCTCCAGACTACTGCTGCCAAGTAGTCTTTGGTCTGCCTCAACTTTAAGGCCTCCATTATGGTATATCTGAGTGACCATATGATTCATATGCAATCTTTAAGCATAAATATTGTAAACATGCACTGATATTTTATGGTTAAACATTATTATCTTCTCACGCTTCTTGAAGAATTCTTGATTCCCCTACTCTGAAGCAGATAAATTTGGTAGCAGCATTTTTTTTCCAGAAGCCTTTTTGGCAGTAACAATCTGAAATAAAGCTGTTTCATTTCTAGGATTTGAATTTTCAAATTTGTGGCATTTCTTATCCTATCCAGTTACATTAACCGATTAATCTTAAATTAGTTCAAACCTCAAATAAAAAAACTCATCAAGTGTCAAGATCTGGAACATGGTCCATTCAGTAAATGTCTTGGGTTTTTAGGTTAATCTAGCATATAGACATGGCTTGTTAACTACTAAATCTTAAGAGATGTTTAGCAAACCTTTTAATTATAAAATGGTCAGATTTTATGATCTGCATAAAATTTTTACATAGTTATTTTGATATATATGGTTGTTGTTTTCTAAAATATTTTTCTTTTGTTGACATCTGTTCATGCAACATTTGTTCGAAAGATTGATGGTGGTAAAGTACCAGGAGCCATATTTTTCTGCCAGGAAAATTGCAGAATTTTAATAGCCTCATTTTGATTTTGTGATCTGTGTTCCCACCTCTAGCAATAGCAGAGTAGAAACTATTCTCTTTCTCTTTTGGTTCTCACTGCTAATCTCCAGTTTCTTTTACTTTACCCCATTAGTTTGTGTGGTACACATTCTTTGAAGGGTATTCAGTTTATATATGTCAGATTCTCTAGGGCCATGGCTTTTGCCAGATGCAGCATTTTTTATTTTGAGGCTGATGAAACACAGTGAGATTATTGATCTGTGCATGACATAGCCTGCCTCTCTCCTGGCAGAGTGTAGCAACATTTATCCAGGAATTTGTGAAATGTCACTCGGATCATGTTCGCAAGGTAAACTGTGCAAAATCCAGGATCTGAGCTGAGAATCCATGTGGAATTGGACGTGACTCTCTTATCCCTATATCCGATCTCCTAGATGAACCGAGTGATATTTGTTAGCAGAATGTCTGTGTCCTATATTAGACTTTGTTAGGAACTATTATTATTACTTAGAACACTGTGTACTAGAAAATCATGCTTCTTACATTCCATCTTCACTTCTGATCTTATGGCAGAAAATATTAACAAAAGAAAATATAGCCTGTATAGCACCAATTAGAAACCCCCTTTTTGTTTCCAATGAAACAATGCTATAAGATATTGTAGTCTCATATGTCTAGTAATGTTTTGGTTTTGCATCTGTATACTTTCAAATAGTCTCAATAAATATATCAACCTGTTTGAAAGTGACAAATTATAACATTTTTTGACTGTTGTGTTAGGATATTTAGCTGTGCACTTATTTTAGAGTCTCTTATTATGTAGGATGATGTAAGGTCGTTTTCATAAAGGTGTATAATGTATGTTGTGTATGTGCCTTCCAACTCTACAAAGTTCCCTTTCTTTCTCTTCCTCTCTCCCCATTAGTTTCCTTTGTTCCATAGACATGTCACTCCTACTTTTCATGTTTGAATGACTATAATTTTACATGTATGAATGCCTTTATAGTTGTTATACTTTTTATTAGTTCAATGTACCTAACCTATCTGAAGTACTGCAATAATAGGATATTTAATAATGTATTAAATATGATTTTATGCCCTGTTTAAGATACTAATAAGAGAAATGGATATGTATATCACAACGCAAGGAAGATATCACATATATGTGTATATGTGTGCATCCTGTATATAGTTGTGCATATATATGTACATACATAGGTATCTGTGTACACATGTATATGTATATATAAAGCATAAAAGAGGAATAACAATCATTCATTGTTATCATTCTTTAAGGATTTTGAAGGACATGGCATTTGGGACTGAAACCCTTGATTTTGAAGGTAGTATGTATGGGGCAGAACCATTAGAACAAAGGAAAGCTTAAAAGATGTTAAGATGAGAAACCAGTTTGTTGAGAATAGTGAGTAATCCAGTTGAAATCACATGGGCAAGTGTGGCCCTAGGCATGTTTTGCTTGTCTTCTCTGAACATCCTCTTCTTTTTATTTTTTGTGTGACTGTATATGTGTATGCCTAGCAGTTTCTGTATTTCATGTATGGGCATACATGTTAAGGCCACACGGGACAAATGAAAAGGGCCAAGAAAGGAGAATCCAGTAGAGTAAAAATAAAGGCAAGAAAAGGGACACCTAAAGTTAAGTGATGAAAGTGTTGGAGAGGAGAACGATGAGTGGTCAAAACTGGGGCTAGGAGAAGAGAGGGGTTGGAGGAGGTAATTAAAAGTGCACGTATATTGGATGTATCTTGAGGTGCCTTATTGAGGAGAACCTGTAAATCTAAATATTAAATCACAATCAAAATAAATAATGCAAGTATTGATAATTTCAGTGTATTTAAGGTTTAACTGACAAAATATAATTCAGATAACTAGGGCACAGAACAACTTTACACATGTTTCAAAGTATTGTTATCATGCAAACAATATGTCCAACATGGAAATACAAATGATGATCATTAACCTTTAAGTTCTTAATCACCCCAGACATGCTGGTGATATTAGATTATTGTGGAAATGGGCTATTCCTATGAATTCCTTCAATATAATATAAATAAATTCAATGTTCATGTACTTTTAAACATATCTTATTATTTTTATTTTATTGGTATGAGTGTATTGCCTGCATGTGTATAAGTACACCCGTGTCATGCAATGCCTGGGGAGGACAGAAGAGCCTGTCGGATTCCCCCGGACCTGGGGTTACGGATGGTTGTTAGCTACCATATGGGTGTTGGGAATTGAACCCAGGTCCTCTGCAAGAGCAGTCAGTGCTCTTAACCACTGAGCCATCTGTCCAGCCCTCATGTACGTTGTAAGAGCCAGGGAAATGATTTACCATAGTTGTGCTTTTGGTTTTGAATGAGTTACTAGAAGTACACAGAATGCAAAAATAAAAGAATGAGTAACGAGTAACAGGCAGAGGAAAGCAGCAGAAAGATAGAAAAATATAATAAAATTGGGCACTCAGAACATCCAGCAGAAATAAACAGAGGAAGGCTTGTTGAGGCAGCAGCTGGAGCTCCCTGTGGAGAGTCCTGGGTGGAGCAGTGTCCCTGGGTGAGGCTTCCAAGTAAAAGAACAGATAAAACACAAAGGTAGTATCATCAAATTGGGCACTTAGAGTCACCCAGCAGACACCGACTGGGGAAGCCCTGCTGAAGCAATCATGCTGGAGTTCCAGATGGAGAGTTCTGGGCAGAAGAAAGCATTCCCTGCACAGATGAGATTCTAGCCTCCCTTCCATTTTATGTCATGGAGTAAACAATTTAAGTTTCCTTTTACCTGTCCTCAAGGGCATAATGTTGGGGGGGGGGGGGTTTGTTTGCTTGTTTTTTTTTTTAATTTCTTTTTAAATATTTTTTTTAATTCTTTGAGACTTTCATACAATATATTTTCCCCCAATTCCTCCCAGATACACCCACCTTCCCTACCTACCCAATTTTGTGTCCTCATTAAAAAACAAAACAACAACAAAAAAAAACCAAGACCGATCTCTGCTGCACATGTATTCTTAGTTATGCAGTCATCCACTGGAGCATGGCTGACCTACCAGGGCCACATCCTTAAACCAAACTTACTCTCCCTCTCCCAGCAGCTGTCGCTAGTTGCTCCACAGTGATGGGAGGATTCATGCCCACCTCCCCATTCCACATTGGAAATTTCTTTGGCTAGAGCTTGCATAGGTTTTGTCCATGCTATTACCACCATTGTGTGTTCATATGTGGAACTAGCATGTTGTGTCTGGAAAATATTGTTTCACTGTAGTCATTCAGTGCTTCTGACACGTACCATGTTCTCACTCACTGTTCCTATGAAAGAGTCCCTGATCAGGAGAAGGCGTGTTATGTACATATCTCATTTAAGGCTGAGCACTCTGAAGTCTCAAATTCTCTGCACATTGACCAGTTTGTGAGTCTCTGTCTTAATCACCATCTATTGTTAAAAAGAAGCTTCCCTGGCAAGAGAAAGGGAGATGCACTAAATCTATGAGTAAAATAATATGTCACTGGGAATTTAATACTGGTTTAATACTAGGTCCTTTTATCAGAGGAACTGTAGTGGGAGCTCCCTTGAGGTCTGTGACCTTAAGGTCTAGCCACATGTTCTTGACTCTGATAACAGGGCCAGGTATGGCTTCCATCTTGTGGAGCAAGCTTAAATCCATCAAAGTGATTGGTTACTCCCATGACACTCATGACACTCCTGTACTGGGGGGCACATCCCAACAGGCCTGTCCTTACTGACACTCCTTCAGAGTTCACGTGGGGAAGATTGATGGCTACTTTTTTTTCTGATAGCATGCATAGCAACTTTCAACAGTATGAAAGCTACCTATAAGCAATGGAGCTTTGAATTCAGTGCCAGCTTGATTTCTCCATGTTCTATGAATCAAGTATACAATATGTCCAGCAACAGGGTCTTAGGTTCAAGTTCTGGAGGTAACAAAGAACATTGGCAATAGCTAGTAATTTGGGGGATCTATGGGACCATCCTGGCCAACAACTTCAAAATAACACATTCCTGGCTGAGCTTTTTATTTGTTATCCCATGGTCTGGTAGGGGTGTTGTCCCGCCACCCCCATTATAGAGTAACTCCATTTAAACTTCTTTTATGTTTTGGGAAGCTTCTACAATAGTAGTCTTCGTCTGACTTTTTCAGAGGGCCTGTATATTTTATTTCTCCCCATATCCCTCCTCTACCTTGTTTTCTGATGCCTTACCCTGTTTAATATTACCTGTTCCATTATTCTCATTTGCTCCCTATATTATTGCATTCTAGTTCCCCTTCCACGAAGCCTCCACCACCCCTATTGGGCCTTTTCTAGTTTCCTGACCTCTGGGTTTTCCAAATAAAACACACATCTGAAAATTCAAAGCTAGCATTCAAATATGAGAGAAAATGTGATTTTTTTTAAAATTTCTGGATCTGGATTACCTCACTCAGGAAGATTGTTTCCAGCACTATCCAGTTACCTATAAAATTCATAATTTTGTTTTTCTTAGCAGTTGAAGCTATTTCATTGTTTAAATGTGCCATACTTTCATTATGCATTCATCAGTTGATAGACATCTAGGCTGTTTCTATTTTCTGGCTGCTGTGAATAGAGCAGAAATTAATGTGGATGAGCAGGTATCTCTGTAGGAGGATATTGGGTATATGTCCAAGAGTGATCTAGCTACAGCACGGGGTAGTTTTTTGAGGAACCGCCACACTGATTCCTTTGTACTTTTTTCTCTATCAGCTTTAGGGTACCAGGTCTTATGTTGAGGTCTTTGATCAACTTGGTGTTGAGTTTTGTGCAGAGTGAGAGATAAAGATCTAGTTTCTTCTTCTGCATGTAGCTGTCCATCAGCATTTGTTGAGGGTGTTGTCTTTTCTCCAATGTGTGTTGAAGGGCACAATGTTTTTTATGCTCTTAGCTGCTTGCTGTTTTCCCCCCTCTTTCTTACGTAGTTAGAAGGCCAGCTTAACTCAGACATTTGATTTTGAAGGACAGTTGACATGGTTGAGTTTGGAAGGGACCGGGGAACCTCACTTCCAGAGTAAGCCTCTCAGTGATATTTAATAGCATATGACAATTAACCAATATAATATATATTAGAGTATTGTGCCAGTTTAAATAAGAAGGTCACCCATTGCTTCACATATTTGAACACTTGGTCCCCAGTTGGTGGTGCCCTTTGGAGAGATTAGGAGGAAGAGTGTCCCTGGGATCAGGCTTGGAGAGTTCATAGCCTTGTCCCACTTCCCAGTGTTCTCTCTGCTTTGTGTTTGTGGTTGAAGATGAGAGCTCCCAACTTTCTGCTCCTGCCACCATGCCTACTACTTGCTGACCCATTATAGATTGTCACTCTGGAAACTTAAGCAGAAGTACACTCTTCCGTGTGCTGTTTTTGGTCATGATGCTTTAATCAAGCAATAGAAATGTAACTAATACATAAGTTGCTACCATAGAGTGGGCTATTGCTGTGAAGAGCCTGGTCATGACTTAATTGTAACCCCTATAAAATCAAAGAGAAAATTACAAAGTTCTAACGTACCATGGCACAGAACATAGCATTTAACTGTCTTTCTATCAAAAGTTCAAAAGTCTTCCATTAGAGGAAAATGAGGAAATCACCACCATGAACCCTAGAGTTTGATGTCATCTCTTCCTGATAGCTCAGTAACTATAACTTCACTCAACATTTTATAGTTGCTCATTACTTAGATATATAGTGTTAATATCAACCCAGAACAGCTATTGTTTTTGTTAAATTACCACGTTCATTTTTTTCTTGTTTTGGGGGTAGTTTAATTGGGGTTGTCTTTTTATTTTACCTCCACATATCTTTCAAACTGAAAAAAAATATTGACAAGCTGGGTGTGGTGGTACATGCTTTTAATCCCAGCATTCAGGAGGCAGGCCCGTCTCCTTGAGATCAAAGCCAGTGTGGTCTACATAGCAAGTTCCAGGCCAACTGGGGTTACAAGGAGACTGTGTTTCAAAAATATATTAAAAGAGTGGAGGAAAAATAGAATTAAAGGTGGGAGATGTACAGTATCTGTGAGTATTGAGTTGAATTAGCTAAGTGTAGGCTGTAGAAGAAACAAAGTGACAAGGACAGGTTCAGACAGACTAATTAGCTTATCCTTTGGAAGAGACTGCCAGCCTCTTCCAATCCTGCTGGAGAACAGTACCAGAATGGGTATGTGTTGTGGCCTCGTGTTCAGGAGTAAGGACACTTTCTCTGTCCAGTGTTAGGAGGACTGACACTGAGCCCTCCTAACTCTTGCCACTTGAACTCTGAGAAATTACTTTGGTAGTGATGATATACTTTAAGTTTCAAGTATCTGGCATATTAATTAGTATAACTGTTTTTCTGGTAACTTGAACATAGGACATGAAAATACATCAGTTAAGCTCTTTTTTTACAAATAGACAAACACTATTTTGACCAATTTGCCATTTGAAATAGTGTTCATTTTTAGTTCAAGGAATCATATTCAAACATATTTACAAAATAATATTTTATGTGGTCATTATCTAGTACTTATGTTACCAGGTGTAAGGGCATTGAGTTAATTTTATTCCATGTAAATGTTATTGAGAGCAGTTTCCCTCTTATCCATATGCAGATACCCATATTTCTGTGATAGAATCTAAATTGAACACATCAAGACAGATTGGCAGTTTCAGTACCATAAAAACGGCTTTGTTAATTGCACACCATATTTAATATGACCTTATAACAAAGTAGCACCTTAAGTGTCATGCTTCATCTTTAATGTGCACACTGGAGCTGGTTTCATCTGTGCTAGACAACTGCACTTCATGAAAAGAGTTTTTTTTCTTGATAGGCAATTAGCAGTAATTAGGAAAATTCACCTCAATAAGATGTCAACATGAGATTGTTTTAAAATGTTGAATGTCAATGACTTAAAAAGAAAGTTCTCTGACACAGGTATGGCATGTGAAACATGAAATGTTAATTTAACTTTTCTGCTTATTATTCATGCACAATATTATTTTGTCATTCAGACACTACACTGACAGAGTATAAGGGTATTAAAATAGTGCTGCTGGAATAAAAAGAGGATTAATCTACCATTGGCCAATTAGCCAAAGGGTACTTAATGGTCTCTAAAGGCTACTGAAGTCTAACTACTAGAAAAGCATTGATGAAAAGTCCTCTATATTACCTTCATTTGCTTGACATTTTCTGAAATATACTGTAGGTTTTAATAGCTGCATTTATCAGAAAATGGTTTTTAAGTGTGGTTGTAACTGAGAAGATTTTTTTCATGAAACTTCATTTGAATAGATAGTTACAGTTCTAAGATGTCGTTGTTCATTTTGTTTTTTTATTTTCTTTGCTGATCTAAAGTATCAAAATAAAGAACAACTCATGCTTTAAATGTGAAACTCTGAACTGTATATATTCCCATGTTCTTATATAGGAAATATGTGTTTTGGTAGCTCTGAAATTGATATGATTGTCTTGATAGTTCATATGATCAAGTAAGTGAATGTGCTTTTAATGTTGGCAGGGAAACAAACATAATTTATTTCTTTTATTTTTGATTCTCTATAAAACTGTAATATTCTGGGAGCTGGAGAGATGGCTCAGTGATTAATAGCACTGACTGTTCTTGCTGAAGACCCAGGTTTGAATCCCAGCACCCACATGGCAGCTAACAGCTGTCCATAACTCCAGTTCCAGGGGACCCAACACCCTCTTCTGCTGTCCATGGGCATTGCACAACATGGGTGCACTTAGATACATACAGGCAACAACACATAAACATAAAATGAAAATAATAGTAAATTAAAAAGTATAATGTTCTGCATAAAAGAATGCTGACCCTATTCATTGGCAGAAAAATGCTCTCAAGTTTAGGTTGCTTTCCTGGTGGGGGGGGGTTGTAAATTCACAAGATAGTGTTAAATTTGAATTTTATTTCTATTTTCCTGCTCCAAAACACATTTTATAGATTACGTTCTCATAAGCATATGTATTTAAAAGTCTCACAGTAAAGCTTCATTTCTCAAAATAACTTTAAAGTTTCCAAAGAAGTGCCAGAAATTGCAAGTGCTTACCACAGCTGTGATGTCGCCACTCTCAGCTAGATGCCAAAGGTGTTACCATAACAATTTTTTTCTAAAATCACAGTCCTATCTAGCTGTACCAGCATCCTAACCACAACTTTGTCAGCTGAACTCTCCCAACACAGAGAGAGAAGACAAGGATTAAAATCTGTATTTTTCTTAAATATTTCATTTGTCCCTGCATAACTTTGATGATTAATATTGATGGTCAACTTGAAGAGATCTAAAATCACCTAAGTAACAAGCCACCATCTGTGCATACATATGAAGGACTATCTAATTATGTTTATTGAAATGGAAAGACCACCTTAGCTATGGATAGCACTATTCTATAGGCTGATATCCTTGACTGCCTAAAAAGGAAGAAGTGAGCTAGGCTTGAGCAGTCTTTGTTTTCTGCTTCTTGATGGTGGATCCAGTGTAGTCAGCTGCCTCACGTTCCTGTCGACTTCCACACCATGATGGACATTAACCTCAAAGAGTAAGCCAAAATAAACCCTCCTTCCCTAAGTTTCTTTGCCATATATTTTGTCACAACAATTATGCAATTAACTAATAAAGAAAATAGGTTCCAAGATGTGGGGCCATTGCTCTATAAACCTGACAGTGTGGCTCATGGGCCTTTGGAACTGGCTTGCATGTGGACTGTGGAAGAGTTTGGAACTAACCTACAAAATCCCTTAAATGCTGTGAGAAGAACTTAATGGACCCTTCAGATGGGCACTTGGAAGACAAGAATGTTGAAAGAAAGCTGACAACAGAGGCCCAGCTCATGAGGTTTCAGAGGAACTGGGCCAGGGGCCATTTGTATTCCATTCTGACAAGGAATCACGCTGCATTCTGCCCATGTACTAAGAACTTGGGTGTGGCTGAATACAGGTATAATGGACTAGTTTCTTGGCAGATGAAATTTCAAGGCAGCATAGCATTCAGGCTGTGGCATGGCTCTTGCTCACTAGTCTTAGCCATATCTACAGTGAGTGAGAGCAGAATGTTAAGAAAAATGCAAGTTTAGTGAGGAGCACTGTCTGAGCAAGTTTAAAATTGAAGACAAAGTGAGCACAAAGGACAGCACACCAATCATTGTTAAGGAGAAACCTCACTTTGTTCACTGGGTCATTAGGAGAGGTCCTTGCCCTGAAAGCAAGACCCCGTGTCCATCAAAGGCTGCATTTTGTGAAAATGGAAATTCATTTTAAAGGAGAGAATCTTAACTGAAACAGAAATGCCCCAAAAGGGTGCAAGCACCTCTTTGAATACAGCCACCAAGGAAGTATTTTCTCTGTTTTCTCAGGGTCACCACCCAGAAGCTGGTGTACTTGATCCAAGGGAACTAGGCTCCATCCTAACCTGGCAATAGAACTTGGCAACATGGTCTATGTGTTACTGGTTTTCCAAGTAAGAAAGATACAACATTAATGGGGTCAGGGATTCTTGCTTCATGTTCCAGAAAGCTGCTGAGGCCAGGCAATGTGAAACAAGGTTGGATTCTCTTTCAAGAAAGTCCTGGGAGACCACTGCATGAAACTATGAAGGTGAAGCATACATTGCAATGGAGACCCTATGGTGCTGGCAATCATGAGATCACCAAGATCATGAGAGGTCTATCAATGAAAGCTGCATAGGCATGGAATAGATGTGGTCCAAGACAGAGGTTGTGTGTGTAGCAGGCAACAGAGCTGTAGGGGTGGACCTGTCCAACCCTTTTGGAGCACAGAAAATTCCCAAATGGGCCCAAGATGCTGGACATGGTACTATAGGATTTGTCTTTGTCTCTACTGGATTTTGGTTTGATCATCCTTGCTGTGCCCTAATTTTTTCTTTTTGAATGGGAATCTTTACTCTGTGTCTTTTTATATTAGAATTATGTAAGTGGCTTTTCAGTATTATTGGAGCCCTGAGTCTCAGAAGAAACTTTGGATTTTTTTAAACCATGTTATAATTGTTAAACAACAACAAAAAAATGGGTACTTTTTGGACTGAATGCATTTTGTGTTATGAAATGGCCATGAGCCTATGGGGACAAGGGGCAGAAGATTATGCCTTAAAACTAATGCTTTGGAATGCCAAGTTAATAAGGAGTTGTTATGAGGATTAATATTGATTGTCACATTGACATCACTAGAATCACTCAGGAGATACCCTCTAGGCACACTTGTAAAGGATTATCTAGAGTATAATAGCCTTTAGTCATTCCTGTGAGAGATCATCTAGATTAGGTAATTATGGTATTGAGACCATCTTAACTGTGAACAGCACAGTTCCATAGGTGTGGAAACGTGGACTACACAAAAGAGACAAGGGAGCTGAACACAAGCGTCTATTGGTCTCTTTTTCTTGATTGTGGTTGTATATGCCCAGCAGCTGCAGATTCCTGCTACCATAGCTTCCCAACCATGAGGAAATGTAACTTGAACTGTAATCGAAAATAAACTCTCTCTTCTTTAAGATGCTTTTATCAGGTCTTTTATCCCAACTGTATTTAAGGTAACTAAGACACCTCCCTCGGGTCCTTGCCTAGTAGTTCTCTGTATTCTCTCCCAACATGGAAACACTTTGAGGTCACCAGGAGAATCACTTGGCCTTTTTTCAAGGGGGTGCCTGATTAGGTTGGGACTAGTCAGGATAATCTTACCTGAAAGTCACTTGAGTAGTAATTCTGATCACATTCATAGAATCCCCTTTTACTGTAGCATGATATAACTTATTACAATGATAGTCCATTTTTATTCTCAGGTTCCAACTCCATGCAAGGTAGAGTGTCAGAACGTGGTTCATTGGAAGTTGTCTGAGAATTGTGCCTATCTCAGGACTAATTACTAAAGAATATGTTCTTCTGTATATGTGTCATTGCCCCTGTAGTTGCTTAGAGAGGTTTCTTCCTCTTTTCAGAGACTTAAACTTCCTCAGTGTTACATATTTTTAGTTTAAATAAAAAAGTTTGATATGTAACAAACAAAAATGTACATGTTTATGGGGCACTATGTGTTGTTTCAATATATCAGATTATATCTTAATTGGGTTAAACATACATATCTCCTTAAACATTTATCATTTCTTTATGGTAGAAATATTCAAAATCCTTGATTCTAGCCTTTTGAAAATTTTAATACACTCTTATTATATGCAGCCACCCTGCTGTGCACATCAGAACTTCTTGCAGTTGGTGCCCACTGATGAACCTGTTTCTCTTTCTTCCCCACCTCTCCCAGCCTTTGGTAGATGCCACTCTGTTTTCCCCAGTTAAAATGGAACCAGCCTTATTTTAGATTCCACCTGTGAATAAAATTATGTAATACTCTTTTTGTGTACTTATGATA
Source organism: Nannospalax galili (assembly GCF_000622305.1). Taxonomy (NCBI): domain Eukaryota; kingdom Metazoa; phylum Chordata; class Mammalia; order Rodentia; family Spalacidae; genus Nannospalax; species Nannospalax galili. Next base: position 744,113 of record NW_008342641.1, on the reverse strand, counting down.
TGTGAACTTTTCCTGGGGGCACAAACAATCCACCTGTTTACCACAGATAGGGGTAACAGACAGACCAGAGAAACAATCCACCCCAAGTCTAGCTTGGAAAAACAGTGAGTTTAATTAGGGTTACTTAGAGGAGCATGAGTGAGGAGTTACCTGCTACATAGATGGGAAACTGTGAGTGGTTAAACCACTGAAGAAATGTCTCCTTCCCTCCCAGCAGTCTTTAACTGCCTGAGTATTCTCAAGAAGGAGCAGGGCACTGTGAGCTCTCTCCATCCCCACAGCAACAGTTAACTGCCTAGAAAGCTTCAAGGAAAAATACGGCCCACTAGTAATCACAGCAGGTGGGAGTTCAAGAGGGTAATGGCCATATCATGCCCAGAGTACATTGGTCCACAGCAGCTTGATTTACTTAAGATAATGTAATGATGATAGGTTTAATAAAATTTCTAAGTAGTATCTAATTTAAATTTATAGTTAATTTAATGTTTTATTTTTATTTTTCTTAACTTTTACAAAAACTTTATTGAGAATTTCATACATACATATAAGGTGTTTTGATCAAACCCATGACCACTCCCTCCCTTCCAACACCTCCCATATCTCCCCATCACTTTTTTCTTTTTCTTTTCTTTTTTTTTCTTCTTTCATTTATTTTTATGGGGCTTTTGGGTAGGTACCCTAACATTCACATTCCCCTCTCTGAAGAACTAACCCTAAAATCTTTTAAGGATTAGATACAAGCTCCCAAATACTTTTGATATTTTTGGCTTTTGGCACAGAGTATGTTGCTAACAGTCCCAAGGACATTTTGACTTTTAACCAAGAAACTGGCTACTTTTCTTTGGATCTTTTTACCCTAACTACCTAGCCAATTCCTACCTCCTGTTCTTATCACACCATCTTCTGAAGAGGCTACCCAAATTGCCAATAGGGAATCGAGACCTAGACTGCTCTGGATTCTTCCATGCTGAACACAGGGTGAGACAATGGAGTACCCCTTCAGTGGGTCTATCTAAAAGACGCCCAAATTGCATAACTCTTATCTCTAGGGGGAGAATAAAGTCCTTGAATCATGAATAGCAGATATAAAGGAGAAGTAAAGGCAAGAATAATTAGCATTACAAGTTCTAGACAGGGAACTAGAAAAAAGTCAGAACAGGGCAATTTTCAAATGTTCTTATGAGAGTCCATTGGAATTTCTTGACAAGGGCTTCCAAAAGCATCCCTCTATGGGGTTCCTCCTCATTTTTCTTTTGTCTGCCAAGGCTGGACTCTAGAGTGATGGATTCAGGATTTGCTTTCAGGTATTTTGATAGCTGTTGGAGTAGTTTACTATAGTTAATTTTATCTTATAAACTGGTTAGAAGTATTTGAATATACATGTATCAATACAAATTTCAAAACCTTTTGTAATTAATCATGATGTTGAAATGAAATAGGGTTCCAGCAGACTATGGAAGGACTATATTGTTGGAGACAGGCGGAGAGCATGCAGGCTCATAGACGTCCTAAACTGAACCTATACCTCAAGACAAACGACAGCATTATTATATACACATACATAGGCAAAACAGCCTTATTAATCTGTGTCCTCACTTTAAAACACATCCCCAGACTCTATAAGGTCACCTTTGGCACATCATAGTAGAGAGGCTATATTCTCCTCTAAACTGCCTTCATTAGATAGACAAGGGACATCTCCATTTCTAACGGAGAAAACAATCTCAGGCTTGAGTATAGTGACACAACTGAGCACTAGATCCAGAGAACTAAAATCCAGAAATGATGGCTCTCGTCTGTACTTTATTGTTTCTCCTTTATGTATGATGTGCCATAAATATCTCTAAATGTTCAGTTAGAGATGGAAATATAGTATGAAAGTAATAGTGATTTTAAGGGTAACAATTTACTGGTAGATTGTATGTCATGATCTCTTTATAGCAAGAAAAAAGTAGTTCTCATATACCAAACTAAGTGTAAGAAAAAGAAATTTATGTATACTTCTTGTGTCATCTATAGCATTTCTCAAATATATAGAATTCTTAAACTAAGAGAAGATAATAATGTACTCTAATTCATTAATCCAAAATCCCAGGGGAGTTCTATATCTAAGTAATATTAGAAATAGGCGTTAAAGACTATAGGTTTTAAATACTGTTCACTAAATGTTGTTTGTTTAAAGAATATTTTTAAGGCAGGGCCTCATATATCTCTCAGACTGGCCTCACAATTGCTATGTAGCCAAGGATGACCTTAAAATATTAATCCTCCTGCCTCTGTCTCCTGAGTGCTGGAATTACAGGCGTGCATGACCATACCCAGTTTATACAGTGCTAGGGCCTCATGGCCGCATGTCTGCTACACAAGTACTCTCCCAACTAAACTATATCCCCATCCCCCAAATATGATGTATTTAATGGAGGATAAATGTTATTTATCCTCTCCATAATTTCATTGTTTCATCATTTAATACATTTTGTATTGTTAAATTGGTTTGGAAATTTACATATACATGACTTTTAAAGAAATGTATTTATTGGCTTGGTGTTTCTTCATTGGAGACACATTTCCAGAATACAAGAAATAGAACTCTAGTTCTGTTATAAGTATAAAATTGAGAAAAGCTGCAGGAACTTTTCATAGGAAGTACAGAGCCTCATACAATCCAACTCTCCTATGCTGCCTGATATCCAACTGGAATTACAGCCAAGAGTTAAAATCCTCAAATGAGTTAATTTAGTTCCTTACCATTAATACCAGAATTAAAAATACTCTAGTACATACTGCCTCAGTAAAATTCCATTAATGTTATTCATAAATGTGTTTTTAATTTATATGGTAAGGTAATAAATACGGAATAAAAGTTGTAGTTGGCATTTGCTGACCTGTAACAGAACCGAGTGCTGAGACTAGGTAACTGTCAAATGCTCAGCCCTAAATGGAACATCTGTATCAGCACCTCCAGGACTCAGGGAGCACTGCAGAAGGAGGGGTCGAAAGAACATGAGAGCTAGAGAAAGTCCTGTGAAATGCTGTCTTCAGGGTACTCTTGGCCTCAGCATGTGTTATAATCTGCACAAGGCCTGCACAAGCCTGGGCCTCTCAGCATCAATGAAAAGGAGGGTTCATGAGGCCTCACTTTTCCCTGAAGAGCTATAGGCAGATTATTTTCTTTAGTGTATAGCTGGCTAGTGGCTAATTGCCTATGCTCTTATGAAGAAGCCCCAACACATGCTACTCGAAGGAATTCCAATTAAACTCCTTGAGTCACATACTCGTAAACAAAAAGACATGAATGAAAAGAGAAGAGACACTAGTTGGGAAGAGGAAGGGAATCAATGAGAAGAAGAAAAGAGAAGGTAATGGGAGGGTCAATATGATAAAAATACATTCTAGCCATGGATTAAAATATAATGAGGCTGAGAGTACCTGATTCTGGCATCCGAGTGGTGGTGAGTTTCCCAAATCGTGCCATGTTCATCCCCTCACATTTCAATTTGAAATGACAGGAGAACACCTCACCAATTGAATGAATGAAATGGAAAACAGAATATCAAGACTGGATGATAAAGCTGAAGAATTGGACTGCTGAAGCAAAAGCTATGAAAAAAAATTTAAAAAAACAAGAATGGAATGTGCAGGAAATGTGGGACACCATGAAAAGATCAAATTTATACATCATGGGCATAGAAGAAGGAGAAGTATCTCAGGTTCATGGTATTAACCAGATAGTCAACAGGATAGTAGAAGAAAGTTTCCCAAAATTAAGGGAAGACATGCCCATGAAAATACAAGAAACACATATAACACCAAGTAGAATCAGAAAAGAACCCCCCACACACAGCACATCACAGTAAAACACTAAATGTACAGAACAGAGAGAGAATACTGAAACTAGCAAAAGAAAAACAAGTGGTATATAAAGGAAAATACGGGATAATTAGAGCTGAACTTTCAGTGCCAACTATGAAAGGCAGAAGAGCCTGGAACAAAGTATACCCAGTTCTAAATGATCATACATGCCAACAGAAAAATTTTACACAGAAAAATTATAGTGGAAGGGGAAAGAAAAACCTTCTGCAACACAAATAGGCTGAAAGAATTCATGCCCACCAAATCAGCCCTTCAGAGAATACTTGAAGAAGTACAAAGAACTTAAGAAAGGAACAATTGTACCCAAGGGGAAACACAAAGGAACTGAATGAATCTTGGAAACACAGAGTTAGACCAAGAATGCAAACAGAAATTAAAATGCCAGCAACTGATACACCTTTCAATAATAACTTTAATTATCAATGGACTGAACTCCCCAGTCAAAAGACACAAGACAGTTGATTGTATTAAGAAACAAAATCCATCTTTCGGTGGTCTGCAAGAATCCCATCTCACCTTCAAGAACAGGCACTACCTTAAAGTGAAAAGTTGGAAAACAATATTTCAAATGGCACTATGAAACAAGCAGCATTCACAGTTCTAATATCTGACAGAATAGACTTCAAACTAAAACAATCAGAAGAGATAAAGAGAGTCACTTCATTCTAATCAAAGGAACAATTAACCAGTATATTGCAGTCATGAACATATAAGCACTAAACTCTGTTTGCACCCAAATTCATAAAAATAACACCACAGTACTTTAAGACACAGATTAACCCCAACTCAGTAATACTAAGGGACTTCAATACCCCACTATCTCCATTAGACAGGTCAAGAGGATAAAGAATAAACACAGACACATCTGAATTAAATGACATCATATAGCAAATGGACCTAACAGACATCTACTGAATATTCCACCCAAGCACCAAAGAATATACTTTCTATTTAGCACCCCATGGAACTTTCTCAAAAACTGACCACATATGGGGCACAAAACGAATCTGAACAAAACCAAAAAAGAAAAAAAAGGAAATAATTCCATGCATTCTATCAGATTACAATGCAATAAAACTTAAAATCAACTCCAGAAGAAACCCTAGTAACTACATGAATTCATGGAGATTAACACACTCCTGAATGATGAGTCGGCCATAAGAAAAATGAAGAAAGAAATAAAAGTATTCCTGGAACTAAAGTAAAAGGATAATACAACACAGAAAAACCTTTAGGACACTTCAAAAGCAGTCCTAAGAGGGAAGTTCATAGCTCTAAGTGCCTACATTTAAAAAAAATAAGAAAGAGCATAAATAAATGACAACATTTACAACTCAAAACTCTGGAAAGGCAGCAGCAAATGAAACCCAAACCCAATGAGATGAGAAGAAATAGCAAAAATCAGAGCAGAAATTAATGAAATAGAAATAAAGGAAACAATACAAAGAATCAACAAATGCAAGAGCTGGTTCTTTCAAAAGATAGACAAGATAGACAGACCCTTAGCCCAGTTAACCAGAAGAAAGAAGGAGCAACTCCAGATCAACAAAATCAGAGATGAAAGGGGAACTATCACAACAGACAGCAAAAAGATCCAGGACATTGTTAGGGAATACTTTAAAAACCTATAGTCTATTAAATTTGGAAACCTAAGAGAAAGGAACGAGTATCTAAAATCATGAGAATCACCAAAGCTAAATCAAGAAGAGATCAACAGCTTAAATAGATTTATAACATAGAAGGAAATTGAAACAATAATACAAAGCTTCCCCACTATGAAAATGACCATTCTATCAAAAGCCATTTATAGATTCAGTGAAATCTCAATCAAAATCCCAATGATATTCTTCATAGAATTAGAAAAAAAAATTCTAAAATTCATATGGAAGAACAAAAGACCCTGGGTAGCCAAAGCAATCCTGAGCACAAAGAGCAATGCTGGGGAACTTACTATGCCAGATCTCAAACTATATTAGAGTTATAGTCATCAAAACAGCATGGTACTGGCACAAAAGTAGACACATAGATCAGTGGAACATCACTGAAGACCCAAACCCAAGTACATGCAATTTCAGCCACCTGATATTTGACAAAGGGGCCAAGAACACACAATGGAGGAAAGACAACATCTTCAACAAATGGTGCTAGCAAAACTGCATCTCCACCTCTAGAAGAATGAAACTATCTTATGTTTCACCTTGCACAAAAGTCAACTCCAAATGAATCAAAGACCTCGATGGGAAACCTGAAACTCTGAAATTCTTAGAAGAAAACTTTGGCAGTAACCTACGAGATGCAGGTGTAGGAAAGGATTTTCTAAAATGGACATCAATTGCTCAGGAATTAAGGTCAAGAATCAATAAGTGGGACCTCATTAAGCTAAAAAGCTTCTGTACAGCAAAAGAAATAACCAAGGGAGAGAAGAGAAAACCCACAGAGTGGGAGAAAATCTTCACCAGCGACACATCTGACAGAGGTTTAGCATCCAAGATATATAAAGAACTCAAAAAACAAAGAATCAAGAAATCAAGCGACCAATTAAAAGATGGCTAAAGATTTGAACAGAGATTTCTCAATAGAAGAAATAAAGATGGCTAAGAAACATCTTTAAAAGTATTCAACATCATTAGTAATTAGGGAAATGCAAATTAAAACCACTTTAAGATTTCATCTTGCCCCAGTCATACTGGCTAAGAGCAAGAGAACAAATGATACTGAATGATGGAGAGGCTGTGGGGAAAAGGGAACACTCATACACTGCTGGTGAGATTGCAAACTCATGCAATCCCTATGGAAAGCAGCGTGAAGAACTCTTAAAAAGCTGAAAATGAACCTACAATATGACCTGCTTATACCACTCTTTCCATATACCCAAAGGACTCATCCTACTGAAGTAAATCATATTAGTCCAACATGAGTTGGACTACATGAGCCCATGTGTGTAGCTGAAGGCTGCCTAACAAGGAACAGTGCCAGACAGGAGAAACCTTCCTTTGAGTTATTGGCCAAGGTAGTCCAAGAGACTCCCAAAATTACACAGGCTATTGCCTTGATGGCCTCCCAGAACTTGAAGGTAAGACTGTATCGCTGAAGACAGGGCATACCTCAGACATGGGATTTGGAGCAACGGAGCTGGAAAGCCACCTACCCAAAGGCTTCCTCTCATAGCTTTGGAGAGCACTACACAAGCTGCTATGGGAGACATCAATTGATGGTCCAACCCCCGCTTTAAGACCTTATTTCCAATAACCAGCACAGCAAATGACATTGGTGCAATAGTGGCACTTTTATCTTGGGAGTAATCAGTAGCTACCTAATTGAACTTAAAGCCCACTCAATGGGAGCCACACTTGTGTGTGGTACTGTAAACATAGCCAAATACTCGTGGCTGGAGAGGTCATAGATCTTAAAGAAAACCTCAAGGCTGTCACTTCCCTAGACAAATGTAATTTCTTACTATGTGCAAAATATGAATTCTTATATTTGCAGAGAAGTGTCCCAGTTACCACTCACCAAAGAAGTTTCTTTTGCAACAGAGTTTGTTACAGATTTCCACATTTCCAGAACTGGTCATACATAGAGATTGTCTGGGAATTGTCCAAGCCTACCTGACACATCTGCAATGCAACCTCTACACCTAAGGCTCACAGGACTTAAACTAAGAGGTAAAGAGGACATTAATACATCTCTCAACTCATCAGTGAAGCTCCCTCACACAACAAAGGGCCAGGAACACAAAGCATAAAGAGTAAGAGTCTGCAGAGTGTGGGTCCTTGGATAGGGCTCCCACAGTAAGCTTCACCCACCCAGACCTCAGGGATCATTGTGGAAGAGGGGACAGAAAGAATGTAAGAGCCAGGGAGGAGGTGCAAGACCATATGGATGCAGAGTCCTATAGGCTCCTGGGACCCTGCTCATATAAACCTACAGTGATGGTGGCAGCATGTACAAGACCCATACAAACTCAAGCAAACAAAATTCCATGCACAGAACTGTGGAAGAAGACAGCAGGCCCCGATCTTGTTGAAGAACTATTGGCAGCTGATTACAGCTGGGTGAGGAAGAGCTGATGTTCTTAAAGGCTGTTACTCTGGATAGGCTGACTAGACCTCAGTGGATGAACTTGCACTGAGGAACTTCTGGAGATAGGACTTAACAGAAATGAGAGGATGCATGAACTCCAGTGGTAGAGGGATATGGGAGGGAGGCTAATGGGAAGGGGGTATAGAGATGATTAAAACTGATTAAAATGTCCTGCATGAAATTCACAAAAACTTGATTTTAAAATGTACAAAAAATTAAAATAAATTACAAAAGAAAAAATGTCATAATGAAACCCATTATTAACTTTAATTAATGTATGCCAATAAAAACTTTAATAAGATTACTAGGATTTACAGATGAGGAAAATGCATTGTACTACGGATGCTAATAGAACGGAGACACTGCTTTGCTGAAGAACAAAAGAAGTAAATAACAAAGAGATCTTTGTGAAGAAAATAATTCCTAGTTGCCTTAAAGGGCACAGGAGTTCAGCAGAAGAAATGCTTTGTGTAGAGCAGTTGATGTAGTAATGACAGCCAGGCCTGGGGTGTGGCCGATCTGAGGGGTAGGGGCAAGAGTAACTTAAGGTGCTATCTTACTGAAACACATTTGAAGCTAAATTTTTATTGTCCATGAACATCTGAGCTTCATTCTGTTTATGTGAAAGACCCTCGAGGGACCGCAGAAAAGGAAATAACATATCAGTGTTGGTTTAGAAAGTTGGGTAAAAAGAGATATGAAAACCAGGAAAGTTTGAGGGGGAAGAAGGGCTCTAGCACGAGCCCTCATAGAATAATGAATTTCCACATTAAAAGAATGGTAGAAATGACACTGATTGGACATAGAGAATTACTAGGAGGGGAATATTCATGCTTGGAAGATCTAAAGAAATTATGAGTTCAGTTTTAGGTATTAATTTTTAGGAACAGTTTATAAAAAATGTGTCCTGAAAAAATCTATAGAACCATGCACTTAGGTCATAAACTATATGACCAAAGAAATAATTTTTAACTAAGACATACTTGTCTTGCCAATGCTATTTCCTCATATATATGAAACTCTAGTTATGAATTCATACTTCAACTTATGAAGTATTCAAATGTAAAGATTTGATATTATATATAATTTAATATTAAATGCATGTACTATTGATGAATTTGTTGGGATATTTCTCTATGTATCTAACTGCTTAAATAGTCTTAAATACGACAGTCCCCGTTTACATTACTGTACATTTCAGTTGCTTGGCTGCATCAGTTGATGTGCCTAATTGGAATTTATGACAAAGAAAGATATTTTTTCCTACTCTGAGGTTCTTCGTATTATTTCATGTAGTTGTTCCTTCCTTCTGTTAGACGGCCAGCTTTGAAATAACAAAAATAGTGCAGCTACCCTCTTAAGGTACTCTAAATTGTTAGGCTATTACCGTTTGATGATATTCTGCTGACTCTAGATTGGTGCAGGAGATGGGGTGACATAAGGTGCTAACTTTTCACTCTTTCATAAAACATTTCTAACGCATTACTTAGAATAATGTTTACGTTACTAAAAATTCAGGTGTAATAAGTGTGATTTTTTCACATCAACATACCAAGCATGTCTTATCAATTATCAATCAAGTACATAAATTTGAGTTTGCTTGCTTGTGATTCATCTGAACTAAATCCCTGACAAGCCTCATCTGCTAATTGGACTTAGTATTTATGTTGCTAAATGAGAGGCGTTTTGGCAGATCTCTAGGGTTGTAAGATCTGCCCAGTGGAATAAACAGCTAACATCTGTCATCCTCTTCTGCTCCAGCTTGATCTTTAGCAAGTTAAGTACAGTAGCCCTGAAGTAAGAGTTATCAAATGTGTGAGTATCTGACTCACCTGTTTGTGTGAAGGCAAGGAAGTGGTCATCATGAGTAAATACCAACAGCTGGAAGCCATTGAGACCATTAATCCATTTGGTTTTGATTTTGCAGACTCTCTGCCCTTAAGGCTTAGCAGAATTTAGAATTTTTGAAATGTTTTATAATTATTTTTAGCATGTTCTACTTGTACAATATATGCTGACAATTATTAGATTAATTATAATTACTTTTATGACATCTTTCTTGGCTTTTTTTTTTAAAGAGACTAACTTTGGATTTGGCTGGGCTTCGGAAAGAAAAAGAAGATTTGCTGAAGAAATTGGAGTCTTCATCTGACATCACAAGTCTGGCAGAAGAAGTGTCTAGAGTAATAGCTCCACAGACACAAATTACCTCACTGGGTCCTTCGAGAAGCATGGATTTGGAAATGAAGCAATTGCAGTGTAAACTAAAGGTGATTATAAAGTATGTTGCCATGAAAGCACACAATAAATCACTACGTCCTTAAAAATATATCAATTCTATAAAGGTAAACTATGATAAACCAGTCCAAAAATAGGAATGTTGTATGTGATTCAGTCATTCAGTTTTAGTAATTAAAGTTTTATTCTTTTTGTTGTTTATTTTTCTTTTTTCATAGTATTATTCTGTGGGTGAAAAAAATGACCAGGTAGCACGACAGTCCATCTCAGGAACTATAGAAACTAGCCATTGTCCTCTGCTCCCATACTCATCTCCTCACTGCTCTCCATGTCTTCCTCCAACTGAACAGAACCTTTTCAAACATGATGGATCAACAGAGTAAGAATTGCTTCCTCTACACACTTGCTGCTGGCTTAAACCAGGGAAAAAGGAGAAGGAAAGTAGGAAAGGGGAAATGAAGCGTTAAACACCAAAGGTTAGAGTAAAGAACAGTGTCTTTTAAACAGTTATAGCTAAGTCCAGGTAACCTGCCAACAACTTAGGAGTGAGGCCCACCCAAGTTTATATAGAATTACCTTACAAGAAACAGGATTTGTGTGTTTTAATCAGAAAGTTCATTTCCCTGTTGCTTAAAACTATCTCATTTGTTTTTCATGCATTATTTTCTTCAGTGAGAATTGCTGGCTGGACGCTCACAGCAGTGTATGTAGGAACATGGCTGTAAGGAGAGTCACTGAAAAGAAAAATCTGACTTTAAATGTACTGAGTACATTATAAATGGAATAACTGACTGTAAAGAGGATATTGGGGCCTGGAGAGCTGGCTCAGTGGTACAGAGCACTAGCTGCTCTTGCAGAGGAGCCGGGTTCAGTTCCCACCACACACAAGGCAGCGTACAACCATTCATAACTCCAGCTTCCGGGGATTCAAAGCCATCTTCTGACCTCCACAGGTGTCGCATGACACAGGTACACTTACATGCAGGCAATGCACTCATACACATAAAATAAAAATAATAAATATTTTAGGAAAAGAGG
>NW_008342641.1:671831-732779 GCF_000622305.1 Nannospalax galili | reverse complement strand
AGGGCTCAGCAGTTAAGAGCACTGACTGCTCTTGCGGAGGACCCAGGTTCGATTCCCAGCACCCACATCGTAGCTACGGACTGTCCTTAACTCCAGTTCCAGTGGAATCCAAAGCCCTTTTCTGACCTCTGCGGCATTGCACGACTGACACAGGTACACTTACATGCAGGCAATGCACTCATACACATAAAATAAAAATAATAAATATTTTAGGAAAAGAGGATGTCAGAATTTTGAGCTGCCAAATAGACTCGTAGCTGTTTTCAATTCAGAATATGATGTTTTAGGCAAGGTGTAAGTAGAATATAATAGGATAAAATTTGAATAACCAATGCCTAAAATATTCTATTAGTAATAATCAGTCATAAAACTGACACTAACTGATCTGCTTCTTGAATACCATATTGAGAGCATTTTTACATGTAGAACATGCATCGTGACATCTTATAATAATTTTAGAAACGTAAGGAAAATCTGTGTACATTTTGGAGCATGTGCCTTCTCTTAAAATGTTTTTTGTCTTCCACAAGAGTCTTACCTTCAAGTTCTGGGAGGCGCCAAGTGCAATGGCATTATTGCTTTGGGAGTCTCTTGCCTGCCCAACAACAGGAAGGGAGGTTTCCCTTAGCTGGCACAGGGATTTTAATAGGTATATTTTTGTTGAATTTTTATGCATTTCCTACAGTACATCTCAATCATATTTAGACCCTGTCCCTTATCTGTACCCTACATAGATCTCCCACAGGATTTCATGCATTCTGGCTCATACATTAAGGCCTAACAAGTTTGTATACCCAGATGTCCCTTAGCGTGAGTTCCCCATTGGAGCCTGTTCAGTCTATCTAGAGTCTCTGGCTTAAATAAGATTGACTCCCTCACACAGCAGTGTTCAACTGTGAGTCGTTCCTCAGCTAAGGCCGGGGCCTCTTGCCTGTTTCCTCAGCTCCCTGCTGACTTTTGTCTGATGGAGTGTGCATGGGTCTTGTGCATGCTGACACCGTTGCTGTAAGTTAATAGAGCAAGTGCCCAGAAGCCTGGAGTACTCTGTTTCCTTGTGGCCATGCGTGACCTCTGACTCTTGCAATCTTTCCACCCCCTCTTCTGCAATGGTCCCTGAGCCCTGGGTGGGCGAAGTTTAATATGAGTCCTATCTGGGGACACGCACTCTGCAGTCTCTTATTATCTACATTTTGGCGAGTTGTGGCCTTCTGTGTTCATCACCCTCTGATGTATGAGTAAACTTTGCTTCTTCAACCCCCTTCTACCATGTTGCATGAGCTTTAGTTTCCATTGTAGATGTGTCACTTAGGGCTGGGCATCTCACAGATGTTTATTCTCTGTGTGTGTGATCAGTTCTATAATGGTCTCCATCTTTTACAAAAAGAAACTTCTTTAATAATTATACCAATTATACTGGTATAATTGCCTATAAATATAAGGATCCATATTTAGCATACAGCAAGAAATTATGTTTGTCTAGGGATTTGACAACAGTAGGGTTTTCTCTAGGGTCTATGTCCTCTTCAGCTATGTGTGTTTGGCCATGTTTACAGTGACACACAGGAATTCCCTCCCAGTGGGTGGGCTTTAAGTCCAATTATATAGCTGTTGATTACCCCCTAGATAAAAGTACCAGCACTACACCAATATAATTTGCTGTGTGGGTCATTGTTGTGGTTATTAGGGCTTAAACCTGGGGTTGGACTGTTGATTTTCTCTCTTAGCAGCTTGCATACTATCCTCTAGAACTATGAGAGCTAGTCTTCAGGGAGGAGGCTTCTAGGTCATTTCCGTCTCCATTGTTCCAAGTCCTCTGCTCCAAATATGTCCTGTCTTCAACAAGAGGGTCTTAACTTCAAGTTCTAGGAAGTAATCAAGGGCTGTGAAAATAGTCTTTTGGGAGTATCTTGAGCTACCCTCACCAACTTGAAGGGAGGTTTCTCCTGTGTGTTTCTTGTTGTATAGCCTTCAGCTATACTAATGCCCTCATGTGCAGATATTGTATGTTTATTTTTCAGTAAGCTTTTAAACGAATATATTTCCCTCTGGTTTTTCATCTTACCTAAGTATTAGTTTTCTCTCATTTCTCTCTCTTTCTGTCTAGCCCTTCTTACTCCCTCCCCAGTTAAAGTACCCCATTTTCCCCATTTCCCCTTGACACCACCTAACTCCTATGACCTCCCCTTTCTTGAGCTCCTTTTTCCCACTTACCCCATGCTTCTTTGTATATGCATCCCTCCTCCCTTCCCAGTTAAATACCTCCCTTTTCCCCATTTCCCCCTTTGTAACATCAGTCTCTTACTATCCCCCATCTCCAGCTCACTCTTTCCCTTTACCTCCATGGTTCCTTTCTATTTTCTTGGCTCCTGTGGTTACATCAGGATACATACTCACATATAAGGATTATTTCACTTAGTATAACAATTTCTAGTTCTATCCATTTACCCTGGTGGGCTGGGGGTGAGTCGGGCATTCTTAAGTGGCCTCAGAGAGCTGGGTCCAAGCCCAATGTAAATGTGAACAAAGAGCCATGGACAGAAAGGTCATAGACCCTGGAGGAGAGCCTACTACTGCTACTTTTCTAAACAAATGAATTTTCTACCTATAGTCTAAATACTTATCCTTAAATCCACAAATATGAGTAGCTCTCACAACTCACCAAAGAAGCTTCTATTTTTCAACAGATTGAGACAATTAAAAAATTCCACAACTGGACAAAATTCAGAGTATAAATGACTGGGATGCTCAGCCCCAATTGATACATCTACAATGCAACCCCTACACCCAAGGCTTAGGAAGCATTATGGAAGAGGGAGGCAGAAAAATGTTAAGAGTTAGAAGACCAGGATGGCTGCTGCAAGACAGTGTCTTCTAGACGTGACAGGGAAGCTGTACACATGAAATTGCCGCAAATGGTTTCCTAAACAAGTCCCGTGTGTGTGTGTGTGTGTGTGTGTGTGTGTGTGTGTGTGGCCACTGTTATATCTGTGGGCATATTATACCTTGCCAGCCAGTCATTATTGTAGCTCACAGGCTTCTCAGCTGAGCAAGGTTGATGATTACTTTCCTCTCCCAATAGCATGCATAGAACCTTCCAGCAATATGAAACCTAGCCAACTATTTGAGGTGAAACCTTGAGGTCAGTGTCAGTTGATTTTTTTTCTTGTTTCTTCTACAACTCAGATATGTTGTGTCTTCAGCAATATAGTCTTAGGGTCAAGTTCCAGCAGGTAACAAAGAGCAATGTCAGTATCCAGTATTGTTTAAGGGTCTGTGGGGTACCCCTGGACAGCAACTTCAAAAGAGGGAGTTCATTCCTGGCATTGGGCTTTTTATTTGCTGTCCTGTGGTGTCTTTAGTGCTATTGAACTCCCATTATATGGTAACTACACTGGAACTCTCTCTCTCTCTCTCTCTCTCTCTCTCTCTCTCTATATATTTTGTGTTTTTATTTATTTCATGTGTGTGTATTGCCTGCATGTAGGTAAGTGCACCCATGTCATGCAATACCCGCAGAGGTCAGAAGAGGCTGTTGGATCCCCTGGGACTGGAGTCACAGTTGTTAGCTGCCATGTGGGTGCTTGGATTCAAACCCCAGTCTTCTGCAAGAACAACCAGTGTTCTTAACCACTGAGCTTTTATAGTATTGGTTTCCATATGACTTTTCCCAAAGACCTTTAGTGTTAGTAATCCCTCCCCATACTACCTCCTGTACGATACCCTCCCAGTCCCCATCCCCTTTAACCCTTCCTTTGTTATTCCACTTTTCCCTTTATATCATTGCATTCTATCTCCCCTCCCAGGAACTCTTCCCATGGTCCCTTATTAGATTGTTTACTTTTATGGATTGTTTTTATGTCTTCGTGTTCCTTAACTTATTTCACTTATTTGATTTTGCTTACTACAAATTATCTAAAAGCAATTAAATATTTAAAAATGGTCTACATAATTTGGAATAATAAATCCATATAAGCATCTGTAGGATGTTATATGTACATTGTAGTTTTCCATGATATAATTTGTGCTTGTGCATAAATCTGCCTGGATTTGCAGGATTGTGTGAGTCAAAAAGGTGACATGAGAATGCCTACAGAGGCTTAGCTGTCCACGTGGAACACAGTCTTGGGACCTTGGCCAGACTGTGTATAGACAGAGATGATCGCTTTCGTCTTGTGTGGTCACCACCAGTGGCGGCCGCTCCTCCATTCTTGTGGGTGCCGCTCCTTCGTTCTCATGGGTGTTGAGGCTGCTCCTCAGCTCACTCAGGGCTGAGGCCGCTCTTCTACCTGCCCTGGGCTAAGGCCACTCTTCTGCTCACCTGTTGCTGAGGCAGCTCTTCTGCTCGCCTTGTGCTGCCTCCTGATGTCACTGCTTCTGCTGGGTCCCAGACCCCAGGGCTGGTGAGGAGACTGTGTCAGCGGAGCCACATTCAGACACAGGAGACCAGGTTCAGTGACACAGATCTGGTTTATTGCAGGAAGGCACAAGCTTATACAGGGGTAGTGGTCCAATCACAGCACAGCAAGTAGGATACCTTTTTAGCATAACAGGTTAGCATCCTATCACAGTACAGCAGGTAGGATACCTTATTAGCATAACAGACTTAGCATCCTATCACAGAATAGCGGGCAGGATGCCTCATTAGCATACTGGGTTTCAGATTACAGAGCCTGGATTCCTGGAAACCATGTGACACTGACTGTTGTAATATCTAAGTGTTTCAATTTGGAATTCCAAGGGTGGTGATTAGGGAGTGGCAAGCTCTAGGCATCAGTCTCATGATCTGCCAATAGGAGCAAATGTCACAAGGTGTTCCTTGTGGCTCCAGCAGTCAGGCCATTGCCTCGGGCCTGCTGTACGGCTGTCAGTAAGACTTTCACACTAGGCTCAAGCCTGTCTCCCACAGTCTTGTCTCATGTTTTAGTATAGAGATCTTCTGGAAGAAATTTAAATAGATACTACTCCCTGCTACTCAAAATCTGTTTCAATAGTTTTTCAAATTAGTTTGCTGAGAGTGCCATAAGAAAATGTGACACACACTCGCTGGCTTAAAAATGTTTTCTCACAGGTCTACAGGCTGGATGTGTAAGACCTAGCCAAAAGTGTGTTCCCCATTTTTTCATTCCTCTCGAGCCTTTGCTCCTTATCTCATAGATGGCAGTCTTCTCCCTTTATCTCATTAGTCTTCCTTCAGTGATCTCCATGTCCTATTTGACAGAGACACCTGTCATGTTACATCAGAGCCCACCCCAGCCTCATTTATCTGAATTGCCGCTTTAAAGGCATAGCTCCAAATGCAGTCACACTCTGAAGTACTGAAGTACGAAGGTGAGCACTTAGGAAAACGTGATTTTAGGAGGCCACAATTTAGCTCACAACAGATATCAAACTACTACCACAGTGATTAACTAGGAAGTAAGCCATTTTCTAGCTGCTATTTGTTTAGGAAAGTTGGCTAGATTTATTCTGTTTAGGTCTATGAAACGAATACTATTCTTTCCTATGGATTTCCTATATACTTTTCAGGGACTAGTTCATTCAGTACTGCTGTACTGCTCATGTGCACTCTATATGTCCTTTTTTGCGCAATTGGACGTTTTTCCTCGAAGTATTCAACTATATAGAGATTGGTTGTAAAAACTAGGAAAGATCTAAGTTCTTTCCAGTAAACGAATTCCTTATACAATTTGAGTTAAGTAGCATTTTAGTTTTTATGTGTGATTTTTTAACTTCCTGACTGTTGGAGAATTTTTTTGACATATATATTATCTTCCAATTTGTCAATAAATTGATATAATGAAAGATGGTAGTTTTAAACTATTATTCCTATACATGTAATCTACCACTAGGCTGAGTCTGTATTTCACAAATACTATCTAACTCTCATTTCAACCCTGTAAATTAGGTTCTGTTATCTCTATTTGAGTTTGCAAAATTGACAGAAAAAAGAAAAGTTAATTGTCCAAGGTCACGCAGCTACTAAATGGTAGAGCTATTAGAACTCAAGTTACCTGGCTGTGGAGTCCAATCATACTATGCACACTTTCAAATGACTGGTAAGCCTACAATAGGAACGCTGTAACTGCCATGAATCTTTACCACCGTGCCATTTGTGATACATGTATTTTATACCTACTTAAGTCATGCTATGGATAAATACTGCTTCTGAGGGGACTAAAACAAGAACAGAGGACCTGGAAATTCATAGATTTATGGTCACTGACTTATTGTGAGACATGAGCAAGGAAATGACTTCACTAGTTGAACCAGGAACAGCTTTCTATTCCACTCACAAGGAATTTGAGGATCAAATGAAGTGGCTGTCAAAGTAAGATTTTGGCCAAAGCTTGTCTTGATTTATTTACTGAAATTTCCCTCCATTAGCCAGAAGTCTGTGGTACAACACTTTCAGCCACATAAAATATGTCCTTAAGTTCCCCAAACAGAAAGGAATCAAATAGCTATCTCATAATCTGTTGTCTTTCATTTTAAATAAAGTTCTAGGTTCATTCATTTTACTTCCAACAGAAAACACCTAAGGGAAACAAATTAGAAGCGTCCATATAGTGGGGCATTATAAATAGTTTTAGGCAGGAATATTGACAGAAGCAAAAATAAATACATAAATAAAAGATTGTCAGTGAGAAAGGGAAATATGAAAATAAGGTAAATGTAAAATTAGAAAATAACAGGATTTGTGGATCATTTACAATCAATAAATAGATATTTCCATTGTAGTCATCTCCAAAGGCATCTCAGCATTGTACAGTAATCACAAATTAGAGTAGCGTATCATACGTAATTAGCACAGAAGTGGTGGTTATAGTGTCACTGTGTTCAAATGTCATTGTGAGCTGAGCATAATTACAGATGTTCATATTACAAGTTGAATGAAGAATCATTCCAGGAAGAATTTACGATTAATGAGTAAGCAAATGTTTTCATCATTTGTTAATTCACTAGCTTGGCACATTTTATTCTGCAATGCTGGAAATACTACATATACTCTACACATGTAGAGTGGTGAAAATTTAGATGATGTTAAACACATTTAATCAAAATTTTAACGTTTAAAATACATATCGTTTTGAGCTATTTGAATTTAAAAACATTTCCTATAAAATTAAAATTACTTCAACATTTAACATTCTGCACCAGTAGTGTGACTTCTAAAGTTGATCTGGTGAAATTGACTAATTTGCATTCATAATTTCATCTTTTCAGATTAAAATAATTGACATCAAACATCCAAACTGAGAAATAGTTATAATAGAAGTAATTTAATGTAGTATAGGACTATTAATGAAGGACTGGTAAGATGGCTTGACAGGGAAAGGTGCTTGCTTCAAGCCCAACAACCCAAGTTTGATCCCTGCAACTTGCATAGTAGAAGGAGAACCCACTCCAGCAAGTTGTCCTCTGACCTCCACCCACTCACACAACACATACAAATAAATATTTGCGGCTGTAAATATTTTAGAACTATTGTGCTTTATTCTCTTTATATTAGTTTGATGTTTTCTAAACTTAATGTATTAATATGAGCACATTAACACTGTAAGTGGGAGAGCTAAAAATAACAGCAGGACTATGTGATGTTTCAGATTATATTTTTAACTAGAGCTTGAGTTAAAATTGAAAGCTAGCTTAATAGTGTAGCTTCCTGTCTCCTAGGTAATATGAACAAATAAAGCCGCTTTGCTTTGAAAATCCAGTAATTATGTATAAATACTTAATACTACTCTTAATCAGTTCAAGTAAGGAAGTATTTGGTATTAATGATTTCCTATCAGTTATCTAGTTTTCTCTAACAAACTATTCTCAAATATCATTAACTCACAGCAATTTATTCTTTCTTATTACTTTTTGGTCATTCACTCTAGGTTCGCTCCTATGTCTCCATTCTGAAAATTTATTTGCCTGGCTGGAAGGCCCAATATAGCCCTCACACATAGGTCTGGCGGGTGGTCTGCTGGCTGTCAGTTGAGGCACCTTTGTACTCTTTCATAAGAACTGTCAACTGTCTGTCATATGCAAGAGGATCCCAGGACAACATTCAAAGAGGGATTTAAGGGCCAGGATTTAAACTTGGAGGTGTCACTTCTGCTATGTTCTCTTGGTGAAACAAATCACAGACAAGACTAGGCTCAATGAATTGGGAAATGGCTTTCACCACTTTCTAGGGGAAACAGAAAAATCACTTACGGTCATAATGAATCTATGTTCTACCTATCTATGTTACAGTTTGTTAGTGTGTGTATATATATGTGTATATATCATTCATTTTAAGTGATCTGACTGAGCTATTAAGATTCTTAATTACACATTTGCATTTTACTGGGATAACTCACACCTTCCATTCGTATGTTTGAGGCACATATTGTTATATGTGTTTCTCTATGGCCTGGCATGGTATACAAAAATTTTAATACGAGTATATTATCTTTACTATAAAATAAGTGATATGAAAATTTTAAATGTGCTTTTATAGTCATTAATTAGCACAATTAAAATAAATTAGTTACTTTTTTTTCCTTTGGTGTTTTTGAGACAAGGTCTCCCTGTAGCCCCAGCTGCCCTGGAACTCACTACGTAGACTAGGCTGGCCTTGAACTCACAGAGATGGTCTCTGCTTCCCAGTGCTGGGATTAAAGGCATGGGCCACCACACCTGGTAAATTAATTACTCTTAATAACTATGTGTTTAAGATTAAGATATAAAGGTATATTGAAATATGTTTATTTTTTATCTAGAATGCAACTAATGAACTCACTAAACAGTCATCAAATGTGAAGTCTCTGAAATCGGAACTCTTAGCAAAAGAAGAACACATGAAGGAAATGTGTGAAAAGTACGTACGCTGCCATGGTTTCTGCATTGTATTTGGTGCCACCTAGTGGCAGTCAAATGTACTAAACTTTGCTCTCCAAGAAACAATGCCAATCCAAAATTTCTCTTTAACTGTATTTACAATATTGCTTTCTGAACCACGTTTAAGTCTACATAGATGGAATTTAAGCATTTTTGATATATTTAATGACACATCAGCAACATTATTAAAAACAGCTTGATTACTCTTTTTAATAAGGGTAAAATAGAGTTATATTTCCCTTACTAAATATAATTTGAAGAAATATAAGTTAATGACTAGAAGACGATGAACAAACACCTTTAACTATGAATTTTATGAAAACAAAATGTATAGATTGTTATTCGCATTGGGTTTAATGCCTAGACTTATAAAACAAAAGTCAAAATTGGAAAGTTTTGTTTGTGCATAAAATAGCTGGGAGTATTTCTGTGTATACTATTTAAAATGGAGTTTCAAACCAATCAGGCTTGACACTGAAAAAAGTTATCTTCTTTCTATGGTTTTATAACTATATTAATGCTTATAACTGATAATATGTTCTGATAGAAGTCATCATTGATAAATTTAAGAAAAATGTTTCTCAATACATACCTATATGCCACATAAGTAAAATTATATTAAATTTTAAAAATTATGTTAAAATTATATTAATAAATAAAGCTGTTAGACAAAAAGATGGCTAGCTGAGTATTGTTGCTCCTACCTGCAATCTCTCTGGGAGACTGAGGCAAGAGGGAGGATTGCCCTGAATTTGAGGCAAACATGGGCTACATAGTTCCACACCAGCCTGGGATACATATTGAAACATTGTCTCAAAAAACAAGCAAGCAAAAATATGCCTTATTTTTAAATGAAAATGTTAGATCAAAAAGTAGTGTTCCTTATTGTTTAGTACTAAGGAGTTTAGATAAATAGTCTTTGAAACTTAGTTTCTCTATCTAGTACCTCTGTGCTTCAGTTTACAAGTATTAATTTGTAAAGTTCTCAGGAGGGAAAAAATGAGTTAACACAGAAAGCACCTTTAATAGTAACTGCACAAAATAAACCTCCACTCAGAATTACAGTGGAGAGAGCCATAACCATACTCACAGCATCAGAAGTAGTGGTCACCATGGCCACCATTTAACAATTCCTAATATCTCCCTTTCTTGAGCTAAGCTGATGTATGAATCCAATCTCAAATGAGCGTGAATTAAAAGATATGTCTAATTTTAGCTTCTGTGAATATTATAGTATCTGTTTATCAATTTGCAAGTTATTTCTTAACATCAGTAGGCTTTTGATTGTCTCTAAGTATCACTTCAAGTTTTCTAAGCAATGAAAAAATGTAATTTAAATGCAATCTAGGTTTTCATAAATTTTAATGATATTTCTCAGCTAATCATTTTTGCTTTAGTGTATAACCAAGTCACAACCAGATGATAAATTTTACTAAACTATAATGTGGTATTTTGTTCAATGCAATTTATTTTACTAACTGATAATGTCATTGATAATCAGCATTTTGAAACTAACAATAGGCATGGCTGTAAATAATATATTTTACCACTTTTAAAATATTTTCTGTTTACCTATTCAAATATTATTTTTCCTTTTAAGGATGTCTCGAATGGAGAGAGATATAACTATGAAAAGACATTTGATTGAGGACTTAAAATTTCGACAGAAAGTAAATTCAGAAAGTAATGAGAATTTTAGTGAAATGTTAGAAAATCTGGAAAAAAAGGTATCAGTCTTTATGTTCGTTGAAAAATATTTCCTATTGTTCTTGTATATTTTTATTAAAATTTTATGTATTTCATACACAACATCTTAGTCCTCTTTATACCCCCTTCCACACTGGCATCTCCCATAGCCCTGACACTATATTCATGCATTCATTTTCTTAAATATTCAATACTAAGCATGTCTAGAAAATATTTACAGCATGTATATTAACAGTTTAAAATTACATCATTTGTTCTGAAAAGTACATTTTATCTGTTTTAAAATTCAAAACTGAAAAATGTCATAAATAATATAGCCACACATTTTGTCTGTCTGTATACTGTTTTACAAGATGTTTAATTTGTAAAATCTCCAATATTTTTGGTTTACATAACGATGTTCTCTTCAGCATTTTATATTATTTAAAACCACAGAATCAAGCCGGGCATGGTGGTGCACACCTTTAATCCTAGCACTCGGGAGGAAGAGGCAGGTGGATTTCTGTGAGTTTGAGGCCAGCCTGGTCTACATAGTGAGTTCCAAGCCAGCTGGGGCTACAGGATGACCCTGTCTCAAAAAGACAAAAACCAAAACCAAAGCAAAACAAAACAAACACAGAATCAAGATATTATGCAAAAATAGCTATTATACCAGTAACTATTAGATGTTCTTTAAAAGAGAGTTTTCTTCTATATACTTAATTTAGTGTACATGGGAAGAGAAATTTCGTTTAAGGTATTTGTAAAATATATGACCCCAAACTGAAAAGATTTTGCTTTAAAATTATAACACTATACTGTTTGCACATACTATTGCACATACTATTGCACAGCTCCTATTTTGGCTTTCACTGTATGTTACCCTTTCCTGAGACAACATCTCTCTTGCTTTCATTGTTGAAGTTGAAAATCTAAGGATCTCGTAACTCAAATGTGTTTAAAAGAGAAAAGCTTACATGATTATAACACACACACATATGTGAATTTTCTATTTATTTCCATACACCCATGTAAATAATAATTACTCATATAGATTTTTCAATAATGTCCTTTAAATTTTTCTAACTTTTAGCTTCAAAAACCATTTCATGTATAGCCTTAAAATGATTATGTAATCATTTCTTTAGTGGCATTAAACAAAAAATAGAAAAATGTTTCTTCTGTTCGTTTTTGAAATGTATAATGGATATTATTATTATTCTATTTCACATAGCATACATTTTTGTGACATTTTAGTTCAGTACTTTGCTTAAGAATTGCTTGTTTCTTCATTACATGAATAAGTATACTACGTGAATTTGATAAAATACGTAAACTTATTCATTCAGTTTCAGATGAAATAATACCGCACACCATTGGAAAGCCTTTACCATTAACAGTAACCTTCATACTTTTGTGGTAGGTGAAGTCATTAACTGAAGAATGTGCCAACAAGAAGGTGTCATTTGATTCACTAAAGCAAAGACTTAATGTTGCTGTGAAAGAGAAGTCGCAGTATGAACAGATGTATCAGAAAACCAAGGAGGAGCTGGAAAAAAAGGTATGCTTTTCAACATTCTGATCCGGACGTAGAATTAATTCTGTGATGCCTTTTTCATTTTTTTTTTAAATTTTTAAAAATGATTTATTTAATAACAACATACTTAGAAGAAGCATATCATTACAACACAATTGACATATTCAATAACGGTTTCCTGAGGTAGGATGCATCTCTTTCAAAATTGGCTGTAAATTTTTAGGTTTACAGTTGAATTATTACAGTTATACAATATTGTACTCATTATAAACCCTATAAGACATAAATTAAATGATGTTTTAACCTTTAAAAAGATCTCCATTTCATTATTAAAATACACAGTTTCATACAGAAAAATTCTTTTTCAATGCAATTGACATTGGATGTTTGCACATGCATTTCTAATCTCTAAATATCTGATTATTACTAGTCACTGTTGGTTACTTTCTGAGCTTCTAGGCATCTGAGCATGGATATAAAGTCATCAGGTAGATTTCAATGGTAATGTTTTTCACATCTACTAATTATTGTTTTTTAATCATTATTTTTTTTAATTTTTTTTTCATACAGAAGAATTCATTCCAAAGCAATTGACATTGAGACGTTTTCACATGCATTTCTAATCTCTATATACATGACTATCATTGGTCACAGTCGCCCACCTTCTGAGCTCCTCGGCATCTGAGCATGAATACTAACTCATCAGATAGACAGCCTTCCTCTCCCACTAGAGGCTCCATACTCTGCCATCCCTGTCACTGTCCACTGTGTTGTCAGCACCCTCATCCATTCCCCCTGTCTGCCCTTCTGGTAAATCTAGTCAGCCAGAGGTCCCTGTTCCAGGAGGGTCAGCTGTTCCTCATCTACGGCAATCCATTGTCAGTATTCCTTTGGATAGAATTGGGGTCTGCTGTTCATGTTTCCAGTAGTATGTTGGGTTACTGTCTGGAAGAGCCTTTATCTATCCTAGCCAACAACTCGACTGAAGGTATCGCCTGTCTGGCTTTGTTGTTTGTCGAGTAACTTTTAGTTATGTATATGTATGCTCTTATGATATTATGTTGGCCCCTTTAATCTTTGGCTATACTTCCCTTTTGGGTGTTTAAGGACATACAATTGGACCAGATAAACTGATTTGTTTTTACTCGCAAGTTTTCTCCCTAAATTACTATGAACTCCTTAATAACTTCATGTAAATACAAAGAATATTGTATCACTACAGGAAATACTATGATTTTGTTTACATTAATGATAGTACTATATTAGCAAAATTAAAGTAAAACCATCACCTTTACCCAAATAAATTGCATACACAGAGTAGTAAAATCCCCTTCTAGTCTGAAATGTATAACTCACTTTTCTAATTGTTTATGAAATACTTTTTCTTTTATTAGTATCAATATTTTGCAGGATCTCAAGCTGAGTCTCCTTGCATCAAAAATAGATGAGACTGAAACTGCGATGGCAGAAATTGAGACGACAGCCTCCAAAGAGCTCCAAGGGCTAGCACTGCAAAGTGAGCAGGCCCTGGAAGGGGCACAGAAGAAACTGCTGTCGGCCAATGGAAAAATAGAAGAGTTCACCCTATTCGTAAAGGTTTCAATTATAATTAAAAAAATTTAAAAAGTCTCCCACCCAGTGGGACACCAGGGCCCAAAGTGTCTCTGTGACAGGTTTTTAGGGTTTTAAATTCTCCGTCTTATTTCTTTCTTAAGTCAGTGTAGTAATGAAATGGTCAAGGACAAGCACTCAGGGTAAATCTGCAGTGAATTAGTTTCACTTTGTTTTTAAGCATACCTTTTCAAAGCCAGTTCTTTCTTATTTATTTATTTTTATTTCATGTGTATGTGTGTTTTGCCTGCAGGTATATAAGTGCATCATATGTGTGCAGTGCCCAGAGAGGTCAGAAGACAGCTTTAGATCCCCTGGAACTAGAGTTAGAGATGGTCGCTAGCTGCTGAGTGGGTCCTGGGAATGAAAATTGGGTCCTCTGCAGGTGCAGCCAGTGCTCTTAACTACACCATCTCTTCACACCCGCCCACCCTGTTTTTTACATCATCTGAGTAAGAACAAACAAAAGCTACTCAGTGAAGTACACAGACTGTCAAGACGCAGTATGGATAGACTGCAGATGACTCAGGAGAACAGCAACAACAACAAACCTGAATCACCTGCACTTAGGTGATGCACAGCTATAGTCTCCAGACACTACCTACAAGTTGAAGAGCCCCAGAGAGATCTAGAACTAGATGCACAAAGAAACAGCTATGCTGTGATTGCTTGAGCGGGGCCAGATACTAACACTCCATCCAACAGCAATTTTCCTTCCCCATCCCTCTGGAGCAACTGAGGAGATGCTCAGGATTCAGAGGGAGAGAGCCTGTGATTGTTCTGCTCTGTTTAATCCCCTGTGAACTGTTCATAACTCAGTTTAATGCCTTTTATTCTTCATACTGTAGTTAGTAAGCAAATCTGTTTCCATTAGTTTCACCATGATGATTTCCTTAATAGTGGGAACAATATATTTTTATCTCCACAACATGAACCTTAGTGTCTTGTAAAGAATAGACATCACTAATTCAATTAAATTTGCTTGGGTAATGTGAAATTTTAATGGTATTCCTCTTGACCTTCAAAAACCAAATCTAAAATGGTTCATAATTGGATAGGAAAGTAATCCTTTCCTTCCCCTCTTCCCCACATCATACTGTGTTTTTATTTTTCAGTCTTTGATGAGCTTGAGCTCTTTGTGCTACTTTTCCTTCCATGGCATATGTTACTGAAAACAGTCATTAGGGAATGTGAAAGGCTGAGAGGCAATGCTGAAAACAGTCTCCTTGTAGTAGATGTGTGTTTGCAAATATAAAAATATTTTCCACTTATGAAATCTTTATAAATGGAAATTTAAATGTCCTTCCATAAAGTTATATCAGCATTCTTTTCCATGACCCACCATCATATGAATGACTCATTTAAACCTTGTTATAAGGAAATATGTTAAGAGGCCTAGAGAAATGGTATAGTGGTTGAGTGCTTGCTGATCTTCCAGAGCATCGAAGTGTGGTTCTCAGCACCCATGTTCCACTGCTCACAACTGCCTGTAACTTTAGCTCCAGGGAGTCCCAACATTCTTATCTAGCCTCTGCTGTGCCTACACACTGGTGGTACACACAAACACACAAATAAATAAAACTATGTTAAAGTATATTATTTTACATCTATAGTATGTTAATGTTCTCAGATGAGCTCTAATTTGATTCTCTCTAGACAGATCAGTTGGGCATCTGTCAAGTCCTCAGTAAAGAAGCTATTCTCCTCAGCATGTAGTAGAATATTTTAAATTATTTTTAGATATTGATCTCATAAGTAATAATATTCCTGGCCTTGTAGTTTAGATACATGTTGGCAAATAACTGATTTTTAGCTCCAGTGTTATATTCTTCACTCCCCTAAAGGTAGGTGCCTAAAACAGTGTTAATAATGCCCTATGGAATCCCTGCTACTTTGTTTCATTAGAATACAGTCTCTTCTGAGCTTTCTTACTTAAAAGTACCTACAAGATGAATGAAGTAAACATCTTACCTCTTTCTCTCTTTTAATGAAGGTTTCAAATGGTGTAAAGTCAAGCCAATAATGCGTGCCTCCAAAGATCCTTAATGGTTATGAAGAATTAATTTTAGTAAATATAATTTAGCTTTCCTGGTATAAAATGTTGTCTTCTGCCCAGTGTTTGCTGGAGTCTCACTGTGTACCTTGTCAGGATGAGCTCTCTCCCTGAATACTGTTGCTGTCTCACCCTGGTAGACATATTTTATTATGATGGGTTTTTCTAGTTTCTTTCCAGCTTTGGGTTTCCTTTGTTGTACTTGTAGCAATGATTTAAAATATGAAATATAAACTATAAGATTATAATACTAACCATTGATTTTAATGAAATATACCTTGAATGTGGTGTTTTCAAAGAGAAAGGTAAATGAAAATCAGAAGTTTTTACAATAGAAAAATGAATTTCTTGACTAGATATTTAATTATTGCCCACTTGGTATAGTTTATGATCATAACAAAATAATAGGTAGATTTCTGCACACAGAACAGATTAGCAAAATTAACCTAAAAGCAAGCTTTTATTTATGTGCATGAGTCTGTAAACTTCAGCTATTCAAAGGGGCCATATTGGTCCTTCATACTGTTAACCAACAGTGATATAAAGTGTTAATAGATGGGTCAGGATTGTTATGATTTCATGGATATTTAATTCAAATATAATTTCAAAGAGCATAGTATAGCTAATGTTTATTATTCTTTCAGAATTTTTTTAAAGATGGCCCAAGACTATCTGCATTTTATTGTCCCATAGATTGTAACCAGCTTTCTTTTAATTTCATCAAGATTCTGGAGGTGGGATTGCTGCCTTCAATTTGTGGGCCATGCAGTGTAGTCAGTGTCCCCATCCTAAGTAGTTCTGTACTAGCCTGGAGGCCCAGCTGCCACTGTCCCTACCTTCTTTCAGAATTTTTACTCTTTGTTTTAAATTTGACATTTAGTTACCTATTTCAAAGTCCTGATTCTCTTGTGTTTAAACAAAATACATAATATTAGCCTCTGAATATATTGAGTCATAATTCCAGGTGGGTAGGTCCCACAGATCTTCATTTTACAAGTTAACTAAGTGAATATAATAAACAGTTCTAGAAACATTCCCTTAAGTTGTTTTTAAAAATTCAACCTATATACCAGAAAACATATCCGTTTGGCACCTAAAACTTTTATAATTTCTAATGGTGATTTGTCAGTTGTTTTAATTAATTGTGTAATGGGCTAGTTAGTGTATAATTGATGCTGACACCATGTTCCCTTAATCTGTTTTCTCAGTCAAAAGCTACCAGCAGCCAAACCCAGAAATATTGGCAATGTCTGGGAAGCTGGGTCTTGAAAGGGATGATCAGCCTCTTCTCTTTATAAAGCTAATCTTGGACTAGGCAAAGATGCTCAGAGGCCACTGGCTCAGGCAACATACCATCCTTGGCTTCCCAAGGAGGCTTTTCTTGTTCATTGTGTTACATCCAAGCTTCTATCTTTTTGCAGATTTTAGTCCTGTAACTGAATGCTATTCTGCAAGGAATCTAATCTTTCCCACTTCTGTCCAACTTTTACTCATGCCCATCTTGTTTCTGCCTTTGCTCAAGGTTTACTTCTCACCACTATAAAGACCTGCCCATCTGTTCCCAGCCCACAGCCTCCTATGTGGGTTTTTCCTTTAACTCTATAGCTAAGAACACAAAGCTCAATTGTGCCCCTTGCTAGCTTTGTGGTTTCAGGCAACTGGTTTTGTCTTCTGTCCCTCTGTTTCCCTTTTCATAAAATGATTTTAATAGTGGCGCATACTTGATTTTTATGTCATCATATCTAAAACTCAAAAGGATGGCTAACCTACCAGAAGTTCTCTCTAAATTATCAACCATTACCATTATTGTAATGATAAATAACAGAAAAGTTCTTATCTCCTGAACAGTTACTATATGTACCTGATAAATTAACACATAATTATAAAATCGTGAATTTTCTTTCTGCTTTAAGTAGATTATATAGTCAATTTGGGAGCAGGAACATTATCATTTATTTCCTTATAATACTGGCAACCAGTAAGGCTCATTATATCCTTAACAAATTGATCAGAGAGAGAGAGAGAGAGAGAGAGAGAGAGAGAGAGAGAGACCTAGTCACTTCTCAGATTAAAACTGTAAAATTAAAAACTATTCATTAACTACAAATGTTAAAGAACATACTGTTCTTATGTGGACCATTATAATGCATTATGTATACAGGTTATTAGATATGAACGTAAAAGTACTTAATAATATTATTAGTATTAATAGTACTGATGTTAGTTCTGGTCCTGTTGTGGAATGTGTGTTCCCTTTAGTCTTCTCATTTATTTGTAGGGCACAACCAGATTATGGAAGGAATGGAGTGGCCATCTGTTCTAGATCTAGTCTTGAATACGGAATTTTGCCCTGGGGTGAAATCAAGGGCTTTGAGCATCTGGGCTGGGTATATGTGGCAGAGCTGAGGCTTTGAATTCTCCTAATAACCGAATAAAACACACTAGGGAAATTTCTAGAAGTATTTGCTCAGTTTGAGTCATACCTGATGTATGGGCTTGTTAATGTGCCTATGTATGAGAGTCATATGCGAAGCTCCATTTTCTCAATGGGATTTTTTGTTAACTACAAAGTATACACCAGCCAAAGAAAAGTATTTAATTGGAAGCATGCATAGTTTCATTATGAATATGTATTTTGTATGTTAAAATTTGGTTAGGTGTTGTAGACATAATACATTTCTTTCATATATATATACAAATATATGCATAGACATTTGCTGAACATTCCAATTTTATTTTTACATATTCAATTGTTAGTACATTGGCACTGATATAGTCTCTTAATTATGAATTTAAAACAATTCTGTGATACAGTTAAATTTGAATTAACTCAGTCTTACCATCACTCTCAAGGTAAGTTAGAGCTTTTAAAGGGAAAAGTTCTTAAGAGTATATTACAATAACGGGTTGAACTTTAAACTATATAAATTATATCCCAGTAAAACTGTTTAAGAGCTGTTGAGATACACACATATATCCTTGGATTTCTTGTCAGCCCAGCAGCACCTCTGGACTCTGACGGAAAAAAAAAGGCCATCATCTGATACAGCACACCTGATACAGTCCATCACCTGATACAGCACACCTGATACAGTCCATCATCTGATACAGCACACCTGATACAGTTCATCACCCGATACAGCACACCTGATACAGTCCATCACCTGATAAAGCACACCTGATACAGTTCATCACCTGATACAGTTCATCACCTGATACAGTCCATCACCTGATACAGCACACCTGATACAGTCCATCACCTGATACAGTTCATCACCTAATACAGTCCATCACCTGATACATCACACCTGATACAGTCCATCACCTGATACAGCACACCTGATACAGTCCATCATCTGATACAGCACACCTGATACAGTCCATCACCTGATAAAGCACACCTGATACAGTCCATCACCTGATACAGCACACCTGATACAGTCCATCACCTGATACAGCACACCTGATACAGTCCACTTTGGCGTGAGCTGGCATCTC
Source organism: Nannospalax galili (assembly GCF_000622305.1). Classification (NCBI taxonomy): domain Eukaryota; kingdom Metazoa; phylum Chordata; class Mammalia; order Rodentia; family Spalacidae; genus Nannospalax; species Nannospalax galili. The sequence goes on along the minus strand of NW_008342641.1, from coordinate 713,523 downwards.
AAAGCAGTTTTAATCTGCATTTTCCTGATGACTAATACTGTAGAACATGTTTCCAAGTACTTATTGGTCATTTGTAGTTCTTCTTTTGAAAACTGACTGTTCAGTTCATTAGCTCAGTTATTGATTGGACGATTTGGGTTTTTGGGGGATAAATTTTACAGGTCCACCCAAACACAGCCTGCTGACAGCCAGACTCAGGCACCAAGTAATGACCTAACCAAACACAGAATAAAGTCAGAATCCCTATCCAGGCAGGAAGTCTAGCCAGTGACTCTATCCCAGGGGGACACAGCTTGAGACGCTTCCTGATTATGGCTCCCAGTGCAGCCCCACCTGAACATGAAATCAAGCAGCCAACACCACTTGACCAGAGAATGCAACAGCCTTGCTTATTCAAACCAGATATGGCTGTGGAGCCTAGCCTGTATCTTTGTTCAACTGACAGTCTAACCGCATGACCAGGGAAGCCTGTGGCTTGCTACCAGAGGCAGTTAGCATCCCAGCCAGTGACCATGTCCAACTGCAAAGCCCAGCCAACAATCCTACCTGAACTCAGAAAATGGGCAGCATCCTTGCCCAACTTCAGAACCCAACAGCAAGCACTGCCTGTACAGTAGGGAGATGCTACCTGCTAGCCCCCCAAAACCAAAAATTTGATTGATTAGTGAATGCCTCTCAGAAGCAAATTCATAAGAAGTGGCAGCTTCTGGGCTGGAGAGATGGTTCAGCAGTTAAGAACACTGACTGTTCTTGCCGAATCCCAGCACCCTCATGGCAGCTAACAACTGTCTGTAACTCCAATTCCAGGGGATCCAACAGCCTTTTCTGTCCTCTGTGGGCATTGTACGACAAGGTGCACTCACCTACATGCAGGCAATACACGCATACACATAAAATGATATCAAATAAAGTAAAATTTTTAAGAAAGAAGTGTGGCAGCTTCCTAAAATGTGAAAATACCAATGGGCACCTCTAAGAATCATGAAAAGTCAGGGAAACATGCCATCAGAGAAAACTAACAAAACTCCTCTAATTGACCTAAAGAAAGGGTAATTCCTTTAAATAAGTTGAGTGAAAAACAAGAAAACATGACAGTCAACTAGATGATATTAAGGAACCATATGTGAGTAAAACAGTAAAACCTGAAATTCATCAAAGAAACAGAAACCATGAAAAATGAGTCCTATGGTGGCAATAATGTGTTCAGAAATTAATTAACATGCATTATTTATATTACTGCCTTTTAGAATTGTTTTCAGGCTTAAATTTTTCCCATTCAATCTGCTAATATTTCTGTATGAGCTGTGGTTATATAAACATAATACAGATACTGGGGAGATTGTTCACTGGGCAAAAGAACTTGTTCTACAAGAATGGTGACCTGAATTCAAATCCCCAGCACCCACTTCAGTAGTGGAGTGTGGCTGTACATGCTTGTAATCCCAGCACCGGGGGTCAGAGACAAGTGGATCCTATAACTTACTGGCCAGCAGCCCAGCAGAAATAGCAAGTTTTCATTTCAGTGAGAAGTCTTGTCTCAAGGCAGTAGAATGGAGAGCAATAGACAAAGACACCCAAAGACACATCAGTGTGTGTGTGTGTGTGTGTGTGTGTGTGTGTATTTTACTAAGAGAAAAAGCTGATATAAATTAAAGACATTTACTACTAGGGAGAGAAAGAATTCTAGAGATAAAGAATACTAAGACTGTAGTGAAAAATGCAGTAAAGTGCTTCAATGGGGTAGTCATTGAGGCAGAAGAAAGACTCCTTGAATTAAAAGATGGGCCATTTGGAACTATACAATTAGAGAAGGAAAAAATTTAAGTGAAAAAATGAAGGAAACCACACTCATGAGACATCGTCAAACTAAATATATGTATAGTAGGAATTTTAGGGTGAGATATAGGGGAAGGAACACAAAGTCAGTTTTAAAAAATTGTGGTAGAAAACTTCCCAAATTTGGAGAAAGGACTGTGCAGATTTGTAAAACTCTAAGAGAAAAAAATTGAGCTCAAAAGGTCTATTAAGAGGAAGTACATAATTGCAAAAATGTATATACAAAAAAAAAAAAACTTGAAAAGAGCAAGGAGATGTGATGTCTGATGGCATGTAGAGGAGCCCCTACACTCCCATAAAACTATCAGAAGATTTCTCACAGAGACTTTGAAGTTTATGAGAGTTTTGGATAATATCCTCAAAATAATGAAAATAAAAAGCTTCTAGCCAAGAACACTTTAGTCAGAAGACCTGTTCTACAGAATGAGGGAGAAGGAAAAAGGCTTTCCCCAAGAAACAAAAGTGGGGGGGAGTTCAAAGCTCCTACATCTGCCTTTTAAGAAATGTTTAGAGTTCCTTAAGATGAGACAAAAGGACACCAGATAAGAAAGCTACACATAGTATCAAACTCAGAATTCTAGTATTGTAATGGTGTTTGGCAAAAGACTTTCAATTATGATATAAAACATTTAAGTTACTTATTAATAATTTGCATTAAATTATTTAATATTATTATTATGACAATAATTTGATATTGGATACCCAATGTAAAATAATTTGTAAAGTACAATATCATTATATAAAATGTGAAAAGTATCATTCATACGTCATCATTATTGTCATGTTTTAACAGCTGAAAATAGAAAGCTATAATTGCAAGGTATTTTATACAAGCCACGTGGTACTGAGAAAGGAAATATCTAAAGTAGGTATGCAAAAGATTAAGAAGGGCTTCAAAGAATGTAATAACAAATTCTTGGAAGGAAGATACAAGAAGGAAAGAAAGAATAACATAATCAGAAAGCAGTTACAGAACTGAAATAGTGAATGCTTACCTGACAATAAATTCTTTAAGTGCAGTAGACTAAATTCTCCCATTAGAAGTCATCCAGTGGTTGAATAGATTTGTTTTTAGGAAGGAAGATCTAATGATGTGCTATCTACACGAGACTCAGTTTAGCTATAAAGACACACCTAAACCGAAAGTGAAGAAATAGGAAAAGATATTTTATGGAATATGAGAATTAAAAGATAGCCCGAGTGCCTGTATTTATAACAAGATGACTTCAATTAGTAAACAGTCAAAACAGAAAATAACAAATTGTTTATCCTTTGATAAAAGCAATAATACATATTTATGCACCAAATATTGGAGCACCTAAGCACAAACAAGCAAATATTAGCAGAAGTAAACAAAAAGCAGAAGATAACCACCTGAACAATAGACCATTTACATAGAGACTTAAACACAGAAGATGCGAACAGCACTTTACACCAAGTAGTCTAAACAGATGTACACAGACCATTCTCCAGGACCAGAGAATGTTAGACCACCAAAACAAGCCTTAACATTTTCAATAACTTTGCAGTCATATGAACCATCTTTTCTCATCACACTCATGTGAAAGTACAAAGCAATAATAGGAAGAAAGTAGAAAATTCATGAATATGTGAAAATAGTCCTGAAAATCTAATAGGACTGATTACAAAAAGAGAAATAAAATATGATGAGGCAAGTGGAAATGTAAACAACCTATTATAACGTAGAAGACACAGCATAAGTGCTTGTTGAGAGGAGAGATCATAGCATTAAATACCTACCTTAACACAAGGACTCTCAAGTAAATAGTTTAACATTAAACCTTAAAGGGCAAGGAGAAGAAGAATTGAGCCCAAACTTAGCAGAAAGAAGGTGCTAGTAAGCATTAGAAAAGTAACAAACCAGATTAAAAAGTAAAAAAACAACACAAAATATCAGTGAAACTAAGCTGTTTTTTGTTGTTGTTTATTTGTTTGATTTTTGTCTTTCTTGAGACAAGGTCTCCTTGTAACCCCAGCTGGTCTGGGACTCTCTATGTAAACCAGGCTGGTCTTGATCTGACAGAGATCTGCCTGCCTCTGCCTCCCAAGTGCTGGGATCAAAGGAGTGTGCCACCATGCCAAGCTCTAAGCTGATTTTCAGAAAAAGATAAAATAGATAAATATTTACCTGAACTAACTAATGAAAACAGAAGACTGAAGAAATAAAAATATTTTACAGTTGTTAGTGCAGAAATACAACAGATAATGAATACACTGGATCATAAGAAAACACTGAACAATTAGATAAGCTATAATACATGGAGACTGCTAGAAACCTACTAATCACCAAGATTAAGCATGAAAAAATACAAAATCCAAAGAAATCAATAGCAAGTAAGGCAATTGAATCAATAATCGAAACCTCCCAACAAATAAAACCCTAGCACCATATGGCTTCACTACCTAGTTGGCCAAACATTTTAAGAATTAACACCAGTACTTCTCAGACTTTTCCAAAAAATTAAAGAGGACAGAACACTTCCGAACTTATTTACAAGGTCAACACTACACTGAAACCAATGTCAGAAAGGACACTGAGAAAATTACATACTAGTGTCCCTCAAAAACAGATGAAAAAATTCTCAACAAAATACTAGCAAACCACATTAAAAATGTTATGCACATGGGGCTGGAGAGCTGGCTCAGCGGTTAAGAGCACTGACTGCTCTTGCAGAGGACCCAGGTTCGATTCCCAGCATCCACATGGCAGCTATGAACCGTCCTTAACTCCAGTTCCAGGGGAATCCGAAGCCCTCTTCTGAACTCCACAGCATTGCACAGTACACGTGCATGCACATGTATGTAGGCAATACACTCATACACGTAAAAAAAAATAAACAAACAAAATCTTTAAAAAAAAAATTTTATGCACCATAATAAGGTGGGATTTATTCCTGTGATACAACAGTAGTTCAGATATGCATCAATAAATATGGAGATGCCAAATTAGCAGAGAGAAAAAAGATTTCTCTCTCATATATATGTATATATACACACATATAGAAAAGGCATTTTACAAATTGCACATCTTTTTCATGATTAAAAACTCTCAACAAACTGAATATATAATAAATGTACTCAACACAGTAAAAACCATATATTACCGCTAACCTCATACTCAATGGTAAAATGCCACTTCCTTTAACATTAATAGTAATAAGGCATATTCTCACAACTTTTGTTTAACATGGTACTGGAAAGAAATAAAAGTTATAGAAATTATGAGTAGACAAGTAAAATTATTCTGCAGATCATATGATCATAGATATAGAAAACCCTGAAGACTGCCACCTAAAAGTTATGATAAAAATTCAGTAATGTTTGCAGATTACAAAAACATCATATAAAATTCAGTCGCGTTTCTCTACACTAACAACAAACCCTCTGAAAAAGAAATAAGAAAAACTACCATTTACAATAGCAAGAAAAACAAAACAACTGAAAAAAAGCTAGGAGTAAAATTTAACAAAAGAAATAAAAGATCTTTTAACTGAAAAATATGTCATTGATGAAATAAATTGGAGCATTAAATAAATGGAAAGATAGCCTATGTTAGTGGGTTAGAAGAATTAATACTGCTAAAATGTCCTAGTGACCCAGTGATCTATATACTCCATGTAATTGCTGTCAGTAGTCTAGTAATACTTTTCACAGAAATAGAAAAAAAAGATAAAATTCATATGAAACCACAAAAAACTTGAATAAGCAAAGCAATGTTGAACAATAAGATTGAAGCTAAAAGAATCATACTTTCTGATTTGAACTATATCACAAAGTTATGATAATCAAAACTACATGATTCTAGCCAAACAGACAAACAAAAATCAGAATCATAGAACAGAACAGAAGCCCAGAAATAAATCTATGGATATATTGTTAACTAATACATACGCCTAAAACAGTGAGAGTGTAGAATTGATCCTGGGAAAAGTGAATACCTTTCATAAAAAAAGAATGAAATGACAGGGCTGTAGAGATGGCTCAGCGGTCAAGAGCACAGACTGCTCTTACAGAGGACTCAGGTTCAAGGGTTCGCTTCCAAGCACCAAAATCGTGGCTAAAAAGCATCCATAACTCCAGTTCCAGGGGATCCAATGCCTTCTGACCTCCGGCGGCATTTCATGACATGGGTGCACTTACACACATGCAGCAATACACAGATACACACAAAAATAAAAATAATAAATAAAAATATTTAAAAATTTTTATTTTATTTTGGGGGTTTCTGATAATGCTACATTCTGAACACACAAAGGGTACAAAATGATTTTTTTCAGAATATTTCAAAGGATGGTGCCAGTCTATCATTGTCTGCAAAGCACTTTCACATACTGTTGCTGTAGGTCATTTTGTCTCTTGATGCCTGCTTTCTGCCGTTCGGATCCATTCTTTAACTCTTTTGTGAATGAAACTAAGAACGCTTTAGGGGACCCCCCTTTCTCCCCGTTTCAGTACAGGCCAAAACTATGGACATAAAGTTAAAAAAAAAAAAGAATGAAATGAGACTCCAGCAGTCACTACTCACAAAATTAACTAGATATGGACTAAAGACTTAAATATAAGGCCTGGCACCTTAAAATATCTCACAGAGAACAAGGGAAAATGACATAAAAACCACATCAAAAGTGTTAGTAAATAGAACTGAAAGTCTGTATAGCATAGGAGACAATGATTAAAATGAGTAAACTATAAATGGTAGAAAATATTTGCATATATAAGTATTACATCCAAAATTGATAAGGAACTTATCTAATTCCACAGCAAATAATCCAAATACATATCAGCAAAGGTTTCATAGAATTTTTCTTCCAAAGAAGACAAAAATGGACAGACATGAAAAGATGCTCAATATCACTAATTATCAGGAAAATGAAATTCAAGACCACAGAACCCTCTAATCTTTCAAACATGACAAGGATTGACTGGGCTAGGACTCAAATGAAGTTTTTCCACTCTTGGTCTATTGTCACTAAGACCTGACAGAGCAGTGCAGAGAGGAAGTATTTATTGGAGTGCAGTCTGTAATGGTGGGAAGGCCTGGCTGTGGTGATAGGACTAAGAGGCTGTTTGCTTACATCTCCAGGGCTCAGCAAGCAAAGATGGCATAGGATCTGAGCCAGGTTGTAAACTCCAAGGTCTGCTTCCAGTGACCCACTTCTGCCGCCTAGGCCCCACCTCCTAAAGGTTCTGCACCCTCCCAAAACACCTTTATGGGGACCAAGATTCAAACACATGAGCCTGTGAGGAATATTTCACACCCAAATTATGACAGATGTAAATGCGATCTACATTGATCTGGGTGTAGGTTAACCAAAGTTCTCATTTATAAATAAATACTTATAAAACTATATGGTTAAGACTTACGTATTCCACTGTTTATAAATTTGACCTCAAAAGAACTATAAATATTCATCTTTAGTTAATGGTATGCACGGCAGTGTGTTTAGTGTGAGCCAACTGTACAGATAACTACAACTGTCTTTGAAATGCCTCAGAAAGTAAGATGGATCATGGGTGGGTGAGTGCATGATAAAGCAAGCACAGGCATAACTAAGTTGTGAGTGTATGTGCACTACTCATTTCTTTCACCCTTTCTGCTTGACGTTTTTCATAATTAAATATTTGGGGGAAATGTCCTTAGGCAAATTCTGACCTGGTTATAAAAGGGAAAGCATCTTTTTTCTTCTCTGCCTTAGAATCATGCAATAAGCAAAAAGAATGGAAAGCAAAAATTCCCCTTTTTACAACAAAACTAGGTCATGGCTAAAACTCTGTGTTCCAGAATATGTAAAAGATCAGCCAGAAACAGGAAAGACTGACAAAGCCATGTAAGAGATAGGGCTCAATGAGGAGAGGGTCTAAGTACCGCAGATCTCCGAAACATTGGACAAAAATACACTATCCCAAGATAAAAGTCACATGGTGTGCAAACTCTAAATCCCTTATTTGCAACTTCACAGTAGGGTGTCAGGAGTTTCTGATTCTAGCTTTTAGAGCTAGCTTGCTTCCAAAGAGAGTAGGAGGCAGGGCCTAATGAACACCAGCATGAGTGAGGCCTATCTGCATAGCAGCCAGGAAAAGTGAAGACTCCTTCCATTAAAATGAGTCTTAAAAAATGAATCTTCAGAGCATCTTGACAGATATAATCAAAATAAAGGAAAAGTAAAGTTTGAACTGAGATAAGTTTCTGCAGAGCAAATAAAAGTATTTTACTGTGAGTTCAGGTCAGCTGGGACTAGAGGGAGACCCTGTCTCAAAAAGACAAAAAAAAAAAAAAAAAATTATGGGAACTAGAGAGATGGCTCAGGGGTTAAGAGCACTTGTTCTTACAGAGGACCTGAATTCAGTTCCCAGCACCCATGTCTGTAACCCCAGCCCCCAAGGATCTGACTTTCTCTTATGACACCTGCAAACATGTGGCATATACTTACATAGTAACATACATAAATATAAGTAAAAATATAAAAAGTGAATCTTTTGAAATACTCATGTTGGAATTTCTTCTTAATAAAAAGACAGACATGGTAGAAATAAACAATACAAATAGATGAAACACACAGACATAAAACATATAAAGGAATATTATCTCAAAATTAATTTTGGTGTGCGTGTCTGTGTGTCCAGGTATGTATGAAAGCTGGTCAAGTTATACACCTTAAATTTGAACTTACTGTTATATACCTCCCACGTTAAGTTAAAAAAGAAAGACACAATAATATGAATGAACCTTAAAATACTATATAAACTAAATCATACATGGAGTATATAATGCTATTTTGTTTATATAGCATTCTAGAAAGAATAAAAATTAAGATCATATAAATGGGAAGACAGCATATGGGAGGAATTGGGTAAGAAAGGACAATAGGGACACTTCTGGAGTGTGAAGGTTTTCTGTATCTTGGACAGGTTGGTGTTTACCCAGATGCATGTAATTGTCATAACTCATCAAACTAAACCCTTAAAATTTCTGTACCTTATTTCATTCTAATTATGCTTCATTTAAAAAACTCATGTTGAAGGAGAGGAATTATGCAGCACATGGCAAAAGATTCAACATATGTATAACTGGCGTCTTCAAACAGCAAAACCAAAACAATGAAATTTGCAGTATAGTTCAGCTTCTCCCTCTACCCAGTTCTTCTCTCCAGTCCTTAGAGGTGTTTCTACATGGCGGCCCCCAGAGCCTCCTGCAGACAGATCATCTCACAGTCTCTTTCCAGAGTTCTAACTTGAGACACATCCAAAAGAAAATCACAACTGTAAAGATAAGAAAAGGATAATTTTGTTTTCACCTAGGCTACATTAAACTTTTTGTCACAAAACAGTGTAATTGACAAAAAGTTATGAACAAATGAACTATTGTGATCAACAAATATAATTTCCCTAGTATATTGTAAATCACTAAGAAAAATAACAAAAATGACTAACAAAAATATAATTATTTCAAGGCTGATTATCAGTTTGATTTGTAATAAGACAAATGAAAATTTGGAACTTGAGAATAAACAAACGAGCTTCACTGAACTACCAGCTTGGTGTTTGCCAATAGGATGGAGAAAGAGGTACTGTCTTGCTCTTTTGTGGAAGTATGAATTGGTAGGGAAGGGAGAATGGAGGCAGAGCGCAGTAACACTGTCAGCATTGCAGTCGCATACAGCCTTCACTGTGGCAGTCTCACTTCTCCCTTTGTATCCTAGAACTGCAAAATTGATAGATGAGGGTAACTGTTTATCCAAACCTTCCCTGAGCTAGCAAAGGGCTAATACAGGCCAACACCTAGTGAACCCATCCCAGGCTCCCAAGGCCATCCATGCATCACCACACAGAACTTTGAACATGCAGACTCAAATGTGTTCATTTTTCTTATTTGCATAAAGGAATGAGAGGAGCTGGCACTTGTTGATTTCTCAAAGAGGAAGCATAGACTTTGCGGGCCAGTTCTATCTTCTTCTTGGTGTTTTTCAATCCATTACCATCCTGCCTATTCACCATTTAATTACACTTTTACTCAAATTACCCTCACGCATTTGGAAGCATTTCTAATTCACTTTTAGTATAAGATAGAAACACCTTCAGCATTCAGTCTTTCATAAGCATATAATAATTAAACCAATTATGTGACAGTCTGTTGCAACTAATATGAACATATTAAATTTAGTGATAAATAGAAACTGTCAGCGCCAGCTCAAATGTGCCTTATCATGATTTCAAGTAACCCACCTGCTACGAGACTTCACCAACTGGGGTTGGAGAGACAGCTCAGCAGTTAAGAACACTGATTGTTCTTGCAGAAGACCCACGTTCAAATCCAAGCACCCACATGGCAGCTAACAACTATCCTTAACTCCAGTAACAGGGGATCTGACAGCCTCTTCTGACGTCCATGGGCATTGCATGACACAGGTGCACTTACCTCATGCAGGCAGTACATGCATACACATTAAAAAATAAAAATAATAAAATATTTTTCAAAAAAAAGAATTCACCAGCCAAGATACCAGTTGGCATATATCAAAAAGAGTTTAGAAGCTTCGATTCATACAGCAAGGTAGTTAAGAAATGATTTAAAGGAGTTTTTATTGCATAATGAAAATGAATAAATAGCAACTACTTCTCTTCCAAAATAAATAAAATCAGAGTAATCCTAATAAACATGATTTGCTAGTATGCTCACATTTTTCTGTTATGAGCATTTTGTCTTCATTATGACTTCCATATGAACCCACGTTCTTTCCAATGTTTTAGGCTTTGGTCAAAGAGTTACTAAATGATGTCCGTGGGAGAAGGCATCAAATCAGAGAGCTTAAAAAAATGCAGAAAAACAGACGTGCTTGTAAAACCTCAACCCATAAAGCCCAGACCTTGGCAGCTTCTATCCTGAACATTTCACAGTCAGACCTAATGGAAATATTGGACACAGAAGATGAAGTGGTAAGATCATTTAAATATTCATCAGTCAAGGTCTTATTGCACATTTATCTAAATACTTTTTTGTTTTATAACTTAGAATTTAACTTTTATATTCATGAAGGTGATAGTGTCATGGTACCAAAGAAAGCTATGTCCTGAGTATTAACTCCGAACACCTTTAGAGAAATGTAGTATATAATATAGGAATAAGCCAGCATCTGTAACAGGAAAGGGTATCTGCTATGCTGAGCAATTAGAGTGATTTATATTGCTAGTTATTCATGTGAGCTGTCCTTCCCGTCTCCGTTCTCTTTAGGTAATCTATATACCTTGTACACCAGGGGGGTTGTTGTTGGTGTGTGTGTGTGTGTGTGTGTGTGTGTGTGCGTGTGCGCGCGTGCGCGCACACGCACACACACACACCCTTTCATTTGTTTGGCTTGGTTTGGTTTAGTTTGGTTTTAGGTGGGATCATTACTGTGTTGTTCAGGCTGGCCTTGAACTGCTAGAATCAAGTGATCCTCCTGTCTCAAGGCTCTCAGCTATCTGGTACTACAGATAGGCACCACCACCCCCAGCAGTAACCACTCTTCTTAATTAAGCCAGTTTGAATGGACTTAGTTCAGACAAGTCACCATTGATTTGATAACAAAAATCTCCTAGGTGGCATTTCTTTGTTTAAGATATTTTTATTGAATTTTTGCAAATTTCATACAATCTCTTTTGATCTTATTTAGATCTCCCTCCCATCTGAATCTCCCCTTACTACTCCCAACCCAATTTCATGTACTCTATTGTGATTTATATATTATGTTACTCACGTGAACTCACAGCAGTGGTGACAGCATGCATAGGTTCAAAGTAAGCTCAAGCCAGACCAAATCCCAGCATAATTTTGGAAAGTGGGTAAGAAGCCCCAACTCCTCCTGAGGAGTTATTGACAACTAATGGCTGCTGGGAGTGGGGAGTGAGATTTATTTTTAAACTAACAAATCTATTGGCTTTCCTGGCTAAATTTAAAATGAATTTTGTTAACTATTTCTCTAGCCCCGGCCTTCTTTTTACCTTGTTATATATTTTTTTACTCCTATCTCCATCCTGTCTTGAGCCCCACTATGATAGCAGAAATACATACTCGTAAATTATCATGAAATAGAGAAATACAGCTATTATTTACAAGTGTGTGTAAATATTTATAAATTAAATATAAAAGATCATGAATTGAAATATTTCAACCTTGAAGAGGCAAGCCATGGCTGATATTCATATAGATTTGTTCAATGTCTAGTAGAATGAGCAAGTTCATCTAAGCGAAGTTAACATTACTGCTTTTATTTTTCTTAGGAAATTGAAAAGATAAAGATCGATGCTGAAAATGATAAGGAATGGCTATTGTGCGTTCAGAAACTCCTTGAAGGACAGGTATTTCATTTTTGTGCTTCATATGTGAAAACTTCCAAATAAAAATTCCAAGCCTTATATTTTTGCTAGATGTCTAACGTTTTGCAAACACACATCATTTATCTGTTAGGTAAAGAAGCGTTCCGAAAGGTAGACAAGAAAGTTAACCCTCTATTTGTACTCTTGGACTTAACAAACGAAACAAATGCCTTGAGAAAGAGCCAACACGAGTCTTAGCAAGTGCATTAATTAAATTATTGAGTCAACCTCTGTGCTTGCTAGGCTGAAAAGGATCCATTCTCTCAGACCTCTTAGGAAAAGAGATTCTTTATTAGTGTCTTTAAAGTTAGTAGTTGATATGGACACCTGAGGAGTTCATGGGTTTCGGTGACCTTTTATATGGACCTGTTTCCAGTCAATTCATGTTTTCCTCACAGCCAGACAGCTGTTTATTACTGTGTCTTCCCGCACTCTCTACAATATTTTCTACTGAGACCTCGAGCAGCTTGTTAGTGGGAAGTAAATATTGATTTGGCATCCTGTCAATGCAGAAAGAATGAAAAAATTTCCACCAGAGGCCCCTCAAACATTTTCCTATCGACGTTTTCTGGGCCGAGTGGAAAGCTGCATAGAGGATGACAAGGCCAAGACGAGCTGCGGTCCCTGAGGGGGTCTGTTGAGACTGCTGCTGTGACCTGTGTGATACTTTTCCTTCCCTTTCAAGTGTTTTTTTAATACACACATAGTCTGCTGGGATGCGCCCCTCTTGTAAGTGATCAAGGGCAGTTTATTGGCAGGTGAGAGCCCTGCTTTTCTAGTCACAGGCAGCTTTTGTTTGGACATCACTGACAGCATGTAATGCATTCTAAAACTTTTTCATTAGAGTTCTTTTTTTGTTCATCCTAATCGTTTATTTCAAAACTGACCTGGAATAAACAAAAGCTAATAATTGTCAAAATAGCAAAAAGAAAAACCCTATCAATCTGTGATTTTTGAAAGGCTTTGTATATGTTTCTGTGTAAAGATTGAAAACAGAAGTTGATATTAGTTATGATTATGTTATGTCTATATTACCAGTAGCACTTCCTGTGTTTTTAGTAAAGTTCACAGTAAATAAATGAAAGGGTTGGAAATATAACTCAGTGGCAGGGTCCTTTCTTCACATGCAGAAGGCCATGTGTCCAACCCCTAGCACCAGACAAAAAAGAAAGGGCAGTAAGTGATACGTAAGCTGCTCATACTCAGGGTTAATATTCTATATTTTTGAAACATTATCCGGAATTGCTTCAATAATAGAATGTGATTGAGATCCTTTTGCATAAAGTTATTCAAATACAGATGTAAAGGTGCTAGACAAAGCCTTTCACAGCGACAAGATGTTTTTGAGAGAAGAGATGATTTCTTACATTCTATGTGTACAGACTCAGCCCAGTACCTGGCACATGAGAGTTCAGAACTAATTGTTATGAGGTTTCTTTCAACTTAAAACAATACAAATAAACTTGTAATGGGTTGTTAAATGTTTCCTGGTAACCATGACCTTATAGTTCTCGTAATTAGAAATTTTATCTTTAATTATTGCCATAAAATAACAAATCAATATATAAAATCTTTATTAAATTTTACTAAAGCTATACTGATACTAGATCTAGTTTTCATGACTTACACATGTGGATGTACATATACACACTCTCCATTATCTAGATATACACTTATACTGTCCAGTTAGTATAAAAGAAATCCTGTTGGAAACAGCATCGGACTGCTTAATACTGCATTTTGATATAGTGCTTTTTTTGTGCCACTGAGCCTGGACTCAGGAATATAATTGCCTGGTAGTATTGATTTAATTGCCCAGGTTTATTTGTGGACTCCTAATTATTGACTGGAGGTAAATTTAATGGAGCAGCCTTTATGAACCCTGGGAAATGCTGCTGTTGCTGTTATACATAATGAACTGCATCACATGTCTTTAGATCATTTTTCAAGCTAATTTTATTCCACTGTGACAGTGTGATAACATTTAAAAAGTCAAAGACTTTTATTTTTATTACTGACATAGGTGGTTTTGCCGATGTCTTTGAATTTTGTGAAGAAAAAATAGGAATTTCAATGGTCGCACTTGGATGTCACTTTATAATTATGCCCAAGGGAAAAATCCATAAGCTAGAAAACACATCTTTTCATTGTTGCTGGTCACTTCTTTTCTTCTCCTTCAGTCTCAGCATTTATATTTGTCCTGCATTTTCACAAATATTTTCTTTGCCCACCTATTTTCCTTGAGTCAGAGATATTCACAGGACTGTGTGGGCAAAAAATATAAATCTGCTTGTTCACACATTTGGTTACTTTATGACTGTGTCTCCCTGTATCTGCATTTATATGACCTTTGAGTTGTGGAATAATTGAACACGTTCCCTAAAAACCCTACCTAAATGGACACTGGTATAATGATATTAAATATTTCAAGGGTAAAGTTATAGGAGAACTTAGCTTTTCTGCTCCTCCTCTGTGCTGGGTGCTATATGAGACAGAACCCTGAGAATATAGAGAGGAATCTGGCCCCATGGTTTTTGACTTTATTCACATGATGAATTTTTATATTGACAATATATTCAGCATAAAATAAGAAGCCATTTTTGCCATGTGACTGAATCAAACTATATAATGTAATAATTACTGCCACTGTTAACCGGAGAGTATCAGAAAAAAAATGTATAAACTTTTAACATATAAATTATATGCAATGTATGTGTATTTTTAATTATAGAACACAAGGCTATAACCTCATTATTTCAAGTAGTTGTAATTAGTAATTCCATGTATTTAATATTTTTTCTGCAATTTACAGTTTCCTAATAAGAACCACATTGAAAATGCCTTTCTAAGATCTGCTTTCATATTTCTATAGTATAGATATATTTAATTTATTTTCATATTTTATTTGGACTTTGTTTTCATAGTAATATGTTTTTAAACTTTAAAAATGTCTTCTGACAAAGACAAACAAGAAAATTAATGATTATCTGAGATGGGAAATACCCCTTAAAAATGAGTTTTTAATGTAGTTTAAAGAGTGAGTGAAAATAGAGCTAGGACCAGATGATACTGGCTTTTGAGCAAGAGTTGTGCTTTCAGAAGGTACGTGACATCAGAAAGTAGGGAAGTAGCAGAGTCAAGATGGGAGGCAGTGGGGCAGGATACGCCCTGCTCATAGCAACAGAGACGCTGAGGGAAAATACTGTCCACATTTAGCAGTAATGAGAGTGCATAAATGGTCCAAAATCAAAGACAGATTACTTAATACCCTGTATGATGAGAAAGATGAAGACACTTTGAAGAGTTTTAGTGATCAAGAGGCCAGGTTTGATAGGGAAGAAATACTCAATAGTGATTGGAGCCATAGAACTTCTAGTAGGTTAACAGTATTTCAAGGAATGTGTTTTTCCTTAACTTATCATAGAGCCTTTTGTCTGGTTCTTTTCAGTTTACTGTAATCATTTAAGAATATACTTCATATGAACAACAAAAAGATAAAAACTCAGTATACTTGTATTGGGACCATACTAAAAAGTCTTCCTACCATAAGTTATTGAGAATACTGTCTGGATTCTGATGAGGAATTTTTCTTGGCATTAAATATTTATTTTCCAGTTAGTTGCTTCAGATATTTAAAATACTGAAATTTAAAATGGTTTACTTTCCACGATGTCTTCTCTAAGAAAGAGATAGCTCAGCTCTTGCAGAGGACCTAGGTTTGATTCCTAGCACCCACATGGTGGCTACGAATCATCCTTAATTAACTCCATATCCAGGGGAATCCGAAGCTCTCTTCTGACCTCCACAGCATTGCACGACATGGGTGCACTCACATACATGCAGGCAATACACTCATACACATAAAATGAAAATAATAAATAAAAATATTTTAAAAAGAAAAAGAAATATGTAGAATTCTTCATCTAGCAGTAATTAGTTGCCAACATTAATTTAGATAAGATTGGGGTCTCCTGTTTATTTTCTCAGTTCTATGTTGGGTTACTGTCTGCCTGAGTTTGCATGGGACTTGTGTATGCTGACACCTATGCCATAGAATCATATGAGCAGGTTCCCAAGAGCTTATAGGACTCTGTTTCCATGTGGTCATTCCCATCCTCCCTGGCTCTTACAATCTCTCCACTCCCTCTTCCATGATTGTCCCTGAGCCTTGGGCGGATGAAGTTTAATAAAGGGGTCCTGTCCAAGGACCATTCTAGATGAAGAACACTGATCTTCCTAAAACAAGGGACTAGATAGGCTGACTAGACTCAGTGGATGGACTTGCACTGGGGAATGGCTGGGGGCACTGACAACACAGTGGGCAGTAACAGGGATTAACAGAGTATATGGGCTCCAGTCGGAGGAGGGCAGCTATGGGAGGGTGCCATTTAGGATGGGGGCATAAAGATGTTTAAGATTGTTTGAGATGTTCTGTATGAAATACACAAAAAAATCAATTAAAAAATATTTAGAATTCTATTCTATAGAATGCCCTGTAGTATGGCTGTGGAAAAGTTTTATAAACCTCCCTGGCATTTGTAACTAGAGTGTACTACCAGCCTGAAGGTTAACTGAAAGTTTCTTAGAAATCTGAAGATTTCTCTTCTGTGATTGCTTTCTGCATTGCATTCATAACCCATGTGCCACATGCTTACATGCTTGCACACTTACCCTCTCTCATACATCATATAAGCATACAGACCCACAGACTTACTCCACATATCTAGCTGAAGTAAGAGTTGAAATTCTGTACTCCTCCTGCTTGAATACTTTATGTAACAATTTGAAGCCTGCTTTCATATCAGGAAAATGACATTTGTTGTAATTCTTTGAAACAATTAGACTCTAACCTATATTATCTGTTTTGTGGTAACTGCTTTTCTTGCTGTGGTAGCATGCAGTTTTGTGCTATAAAAAATAGGTTATAACTAGTATCCTAAAATTGTCTCACCCTAATACAAATAGGGTTTGCCTCAAGTTGTCTATCAATGGTCAGTTTAATTGCTTTATATACTTCAGATTAGCAGTGTGATTTGCTCAAAAACATTCAGGTGTCTATTATATAAAAGTGTTGGTCCCCATGGGCAAACAAAGGGAACAATTCAGGTCCTCAAAGAATTTTAAATGGAAAACGGGAAAATAACAAGTAGTGGTGAAGAAGGGGAGAAATTGGAACCCTTATATATTGTGGATGATAATACAAGATGGGGTAGCTGCTGTGAAAAACACTTCATCAGCTCCTCAAAAACTTAAGTAGTATAGTTACATTACTAAGAAATTCCACTTCTGAGCATACTGCTAAAAGAACTGAAAGCAGGGTCTTAAGCAGGTATTCTTACAGAATGTTGATAACAGTCTTATTCAATAGCCAAAGGGGAAATGAACCAGATGCCTGTTGATGGATGTGTAGACAAACATCTCACACACACACACACACACACACACACACACACACACACACACGATTATTCAGCCTTAAAAAGAATGAAGTATTAGCGCACACCTTTAATCCGAGCACTCAGGAGGCAGAAGCAGGAGGATCTCTGTAAGTTCAAGGCCAGCCTGGTCTACATAGTGAGTTCCAGGACAGCTGGGGCTACAGGGAGACCCTGTCTCAAAAAGACCAAATTTTTAAAAAAGAATGAAATATTATGCTGATACCTGCTGCAACATTGATGAATCTTGAAGAAACCTTATAATGAATACATAATAAAGACATTATGCTACATGAAATAAGCCAAACACAAAAGGACAAATACTGTATGATTGCAGTTGTGTAAGGACTAATTCAACTAGCTCAGATTCTAGCATACTAGATTTCTGTTTAGAAATTAAGAAAGACAACAACATGAACATATTTAATGCCACTAAGTAATAAAGTTAAAATGGTTAACATGACAAAATTTATGTTGCATATATCTAGCAAAACTGCTTAGGATAGGGGCTGGAGAGATGGCTCACCAGTTAAAAGCACTGGCTGCTCTTACAGAGGACTTGGGTTCAATTCCCAGCATCCACATGGTAGCTATGAACCATCCATAACTCCAGTTCCAGGGGAATCTGATGCCTCGTCTGACCTCTGAGGGCATTGCATGACATGGGTGCACTAACACACATTCAGGCAATACACTCATACACATTAAAAAATAATAAGAATAAATTGTTTAGGATATATAGGTAGTATATGGGACCCACAGGTAATATTCCTTTCCATTATGACTTAATTTATATAGGGTAATTTTACTTTCTTTTTTCCAAAATATTTGGAGGCACTTGAAATAAGTCCAGATTTGGGTAGCTAAGTATAGTATAGGCAGATTCTTCCTCCTGATAGGTAAGTTCCTTCAGAGCCAAAGAATAACCTTTTATCTTCTATGATGTGCTAATTGTAAACAAAAAGCAGGGCTGGAGAGACAGCTCAGTAGTTAAGAATGCTTATGGTCTTGTAGAGGATCCAAGTTATGTTCCCAGCACCCACACTGGGCAACTCACAACAGTCTGCAATGCCAGTTCCAGAGGTATCTGATGTCTCTGGCCTCCATGGAACACTTGCACTCAAGTACACATGCATACACACATATTTAAAACATTTTTTAATTTTTTGAATTACATACAATATATTTTGATCATATTTAGATCCTCTCCCGTATCTGGAACCTCCTTTCTAATCCCCCACCAAATTTCTGTGCTCTCATATACATATGTGTATGTGTATATAGAGAGGGAGGGGGAGCTATAGAGTCAGATTTGTGTTCTCAAATGCCCTTTGGTGTGGGTTCATCCACTGGAGCCTTTAAAAAAATTGAAAAGCAAATTGTGCCATAAGCTTATGGATTATGCAGAGGACCAGTAGAGATTAAAATTACCCCATTCTTGCACATTGAGACCAAACCTTTTCATCCCATTCTATTGAGATACTTTTCATACAGATTTATGATTAGGTTTTATCCTGAGTAGCTATATGAAAGGAAGAATTGTAAAGTAATAGAATCTTTGGTTTGTAAAACGTCTAGGCCAACTAGCCCTTCAGAGCACGACTTGTAGAGCTGTCGGAAATGAAGTGGATTCATAGACACTACTAAATATTTTTGGTATCGATTAAGTTGTTTCTTCCCTGAATTCATTGGTCAGATTCATACTGTGAATATTGATATTTATACCCAGTCCTTTTGAGCCCCCAAATAATTTGTTTGATGTTTGTATAAGGAGGGATTCCTGATTTTTATAATAGATTATAAACTCCTAAGAACCTGCCTCTTGTGCTGGAGAGCTTTAGTGTCAACTTGACACACCTGGGTTGAGGGAGCCTCAATTGGGGAATTGCTTCCATAGGACTGATCTGTGGACTGGCCCGGGGCATCTTCTTGATTGTTGAGTGATGTGGGAGGGCCCAGCCCACTGTGGGTGGTGCCACCCCTGGGCAGGTGGGTCTGTGTTGCATAAGAAAACAAGCTGAGCTGGGGCCAGGGGAGCAAGCCAGTAAGCAGCATTCCTCTGTGGCCTGTGATCCAGCTCCTGCCTCCAGGTTTCTGCCCTGAGATCCTACCTTGGGCTCCCTGATGACCTGTGATCTGGGATATGTAAGCTGAATAAACCCTTTCCTCCCTAGGTTGGTAGTGGTTCGAATGTTTTGTCACAGCTACAGAGAAACAAACTAAATCAGCTGTGTTTGAAAGGCGCATGTGTGGAATAGATATGTCCCCTACTATATATAGTTCTTGCTTTAGTAAAAATGCATCATTTTAGGATAGAACAATACTGATAATAAATATATTATTTGCCCTACACTTGCCTATCTTTGTCAGTAAGATAAGTTCCCTAGTGGAAGTTCTTGCAGCAGGTGTGGGAAGTGGGATAAAGCAGGAATGTGTCAGTTCTCATTGTAAGGCTAGAGTCCACCAAAGGAAACAGGGGTCCAAATTGATGCCATGGAGGTTTATGGAAATGATATCCTCTCTAGGATGGTATCATTGTCCAACACGTTGTCTTAAAGGAGAAGGAACATTAGTAGTCTCCGATCTATGAGCATACATGTCACTAGCTTGTTAAAAATGACTTGATAGGCGTGGGTCAGTGAGGATCATTGCCTCCCATGGAGGATCCATTGACCAAGAGTTAGCCCACTATAAGCCAATTATCCAAACAGAGTTCTATTAGCCCTCAGGAGCCAGACAAGAGGCCTAATCATAGGCTTTGAAATACTGTTGGGTTTACAGGCAAGACTACAGCCAATTCAAACATTCATACATTTCTCTTGCATCTTATATAACTTACCCAGGCCATCAAGGATTTGATAAACAGTTCCTTTTCTGAATCCTCAAGTATCTTACTTTCCCAAGGACCTTATAAATAGGATAGACAGCTGGGTGTGGTGGCACACACCTTTAATTCCAACACTTGAGAGACAGAGGCAGGCAGGTCTCTGTGAGTTCAAGGCCAGCTGGGGCTACAGGGAGACCCTGTCTCAAAAAGATAGATAGATAATTAATTAATTAATTAATTAATCATTTTTAAAAATAGTCATATCCCTTAGATTTCAGAGATATGGTTGTTTCAATAAAAAAAATATCATTTGTAAGTTAGTAAGAGATATTCCAGTCAGTGCTGATTTTT
The DNA here is from genome assembly GCF_000622305.1 of Nannospalax galili. Lineage (NCBI taxonomy): Eukaryota > Metazoa > Chordata > Mammalia > Rodentia > Spalacidae > Nannospalax > Nannospalax galili. The sequence goes on along the minus strand of NW_008342641.1, from coordinate 692,700 downwards.
TAAAAATTATTATTTTTATGTGTATGAACATATTGTCTGCATGTATGTGAGTGCACCCGTGTTGTGCAGTGCCACGGAGATCAGATGAGGGCTTTGGATTCTCCTGGAACTGGAGTTAAGGAGGGTTCGTAGCCACAATGTGGGTGCTGGGAATTGAACCCGAGTCCTCTGCAAGAGCAGTCAGTGCTCTTAACCACTGAGCCATCTCTCCAGCCCTAGTGCTGTTGTTTTATCTCTGTTTTGCAGTCATGAAAGTTAGGCTTTCATATTTTTCTGATTAACTCAAACGTCTGCATTTATATCTCACCTTAATACAGAAACACCAACCACAACTTCTAAGTGCGAATGATAAGTTTTGGACAGTGTCGTGCCAGTTTCTAAAGACAAAACAAACATCGATAGGGATAGGTGTTTATATGTAAAAGAAGCTGGAACTATGTGTTGAAACTTCAGGGAAATCCCCCCAGAAATGGAAATCACATTCTGCAACAGGGACAACCCGAGAAGATAACGAATAGACCAAGTAAAATTTTAGTTGTTCAGATATCCCTGTTAGGTTTCCTACCAAGAAGTCTCATTCAGTATCATATGTTCCCCATCCACGTTTTCCCTAGTGCCAGGAATGTGGAGCTGTGTAACCCCACGCTGATAGGAACAGAAGAAAATCTCTCAGACACTCTGGACTTTCTAATCTAGCACATACCACCCAAGGAGAGAACCAAGGCAGTGTGTTTGTTAGGTTGTTGTTTCAGACTTATTTGATGGAGTGGGTGTGAAAAAAAAATTCTTTGCTACTGGCCAGTCAAGTTGCCGCTTAAATCCAACCTAAAACCCTGTTACTAAAGGGCAGCTGTGCTTTTGTATCTGAGGCATTTCCAGGAGAGGCTTAGCTACCTCCAGAACACATGTAGAGATAGTGTCATTGACTGTAAAATTTGCACTTAATATGGACTCCACAGTAGAAGATGCTAGTCTCCTAGGTCTTTATACAAATATTTTACACATTTTTAAGTAAAGCTCACCTCACGATGGTGCAAGCCTGCAACCCCAGAATGCTATGTGACCTCAAACTATTAAGCAAACCACAGGGATTTTTAAAGCATTTTCCAAGGCTTGCCATATTTTAAGTACTATTTCAGTTCTAACTCTAACCAATCTAGAGATATATGCTGAGATTTAATGTTCATGGAGCTCTTTTAAAATTTTCAAGAGGATCTGGAGAGATGACTCAGTGGTTAAGAACACATAATGCTCTTGGGGGGAAACTGAGTTCTGTTCTGAGCACCCATATCAGGCAGATCATTGCCACCCTTTTCTGGACTCCAACAACACGTGCACTCATATGTAAATACCGTCATGTAGACACGTGCATACAGATACTTTAAAATGAAAACAGATAAAAAATATTTTGAAGAGCTTTTATGCATCATTAAAGATTATGTCATAGTCTAGCTAACCTTAGGTTAACAGTAATTTGTGGTATTAAAATTTAATAGTGATCTGTATGTGATATAAGTAATGACTCTTAATTAACCAAAATAGCTATTAACTTAGAATTTCTTTCTTAACCAGTCTCACAAGAATTTTTATGAATTAATCCTAGATTAAGCAGAAAATCTTATCTATACAACTTATTAAAATTATGCTAAATATATAAAAAATAGTATAAACTTATTAAGAGATACTATTTTTAAAGCTGAAGCTCTTGGTGCATAGTAAGACTCAGAAGGCAGAAACTATTTGTCAGGTCAGAAGGGTATCTATAAAAATTTCTAGTTGAGAGTTACTTTAAGATAAATTCATTTGAAAACAATTTATATGTTTGTGAAATGTTTTATAACCCTCTTATGAGAGATTTTATAATTCTGACTTTTCTTAATCTTTATTTTAATTTTCTTATAAAATTACACTGATTTTCTATTCTAAATTCCTTAGGATTGACAATTATATGTTTATTCATTTCTGTGTGTGATGTATGCATGTGTGTAAATGTGGATGTGCACAGCACAGCCATGCACACACTGTGGAGGTCAGAAGAGGACACTAGGTGTCCTGCTCTATCACCTTATCCTCTTGAGACAGGGTTTCTCACTGAACCTAGAATTTGCCATTTTTCAGCTGAACTGGCTTGCCTAAGCCTCAGTAATCCTCCTGTCTTCACCCCAGAACACTGGGGTTACCTATAAAGGTGCACACATCACATCCAGCTTTTACCTAGGTGCTGTGGTTCTGAACTCAGATCCTCATGCTTGTGCAATAAATGCTCTTACCCATTGAACTATCTCCTCAATTTGCAGTATATATTTTTAAAAATTAATTTTCTTGTTGGACATGCATGACAGGGCTGGGCATACGTGAACTCACAGCAGCTTTGACTACATGTGCATGACCTACAAGATCAAGCCAGTCAAGAATCCTAGCATGGATGAGGGAGGGGCTCATAAAATCCTTCCCCTAGCTCAGGATCTTTTGGAAATGATGGTGGCTGGAGGAGGGACAGTCTGGGTTTTTTCAGGGATGTGGTTCCTGAGAGACTGTCCTCCAGCAGATGGTCCTTCACCCATGCACATACAGGCAGATAAGTGGACTCTGTGTGTTTAAAAACAGCATATGTGAGGTTGAGAGGGAAAAGTGGTGGTGGGATAGGAGAGAACTTCGGGGGGATGGATCCAACCAAAACATACACACAATGTATGAGATTATCAAGCAAAAAAAAATTTTTTGAAGATCTCTTTGACCTATATCAAGTTTATAAACAGCAATCAGGATGAATGCTGAGTTTAGAAAAAAAATGTGGGAATTAGTTTGTTACAAAGGAAAAACCAGGTGCTGGAGAGACGGCTCAGTGGGTAAGAGCACCAGCTGCTCTTGCAGAGGACCCAGCACCCACATGGTGGCTAATGACTGTCATAAGTCCACTTCGGGAGAATCCAATACCCTCTTCTGACCTCCTCTGGCATTGCGCAGCACAGATACGCTTACATGCAGACAATACATTCATACACATAAAAATAATAAATAAATATCTTTAGAAACAAAGGGAGAACAAAAGGATAAACGTGTAACTCAGTGACAGCACTGGTGGGGACATAGAAAACTGAATAAAAGTAAATAAGCATTTCACAGTGACTTGTACAGTACAGATGAGAAACTTCTTGTAAAATTCCATAAGGTTGAGTAATCTTCTGAACTGTTGTCGACAAGAAGTGAGGAACCTTGCAAGGGCAGCAGGGCGCACACACCCGCACAGCTTGGTTAGGCGCACACACCCGCACAGCTTGGTTAGCAACCGATGGCTGTTTGAAATCCTGAGTGTTAGCGCTATACAAAGCCTACAGAAGCTTACAGTCTAAGAAAATGGGCTTGACAACAGTTGTGTTTAACGTTGGGGCTAATTTGATGGGGAGCCAGAAGAAAAGAATAAAGGAAGCTGTGAGCATCTGGTCAGGCAGTGGGCTTTGTGCTCCTCATTGGAGGCCCCCCGCAAGAAACCTCTTCTTTTAAAGAGAGGCAAAGTGTCTAAATATATCATCTGTTGGAAACTGCTCAACTCACAAGAGTAAGTTTAGCATTTTACTCAAAAATGAAATTTGTAAATAAAAGGAATTAGGTAGAACTATGGAAAATAAGGCAACAATTCAGACTCTTACCTACCACCCATAATGATATAACGATATTGTAAGTGTCCAAATCCCACCAGCAAACCAGAGAAGCAGAGAGAACAATAAAACTACCAGAAAAGTTGTTGCAATTATGAAATTTTAAAATGTGCTCCCATTTCATAAACTCAGCAGTTTCTGAAATGTGTGTATTACACTTTGATATACCAGACCAACTTTAACTACTTAATCAATGGGTATACTTTTGCCATTTTTTTCCTCTCTGAAATCTTCTACAACACTTGAGATGTTGGGCTCTCACACAGACAAGTGTATTGATAGTTCTCGCTCGTTCTTTTATGAGTGATGAACATATAGTACTACTACTGTGGGCTTGTGTGCCCTAGAGATGACTGTAACCTGCTATTGATCAGCTGATTGAAGATGAATGGCTTGGCTGCTTGTATTGCAGATTACATCATTAACATGGTCAGTAAACCATGAATTGTTCAATAAGGCGTTTATCTTTTTTCATTTTATTTCTGCTCTTTTATCATTTTTATTAGAAAAGCCAAAATTGCCCACACTAACCAGGAAGATCAGTTGAAAAGACATCCATTCGGGTACTATTAGGACTGCAGAGTTACCCCTAGCTAAATTTTTTTTTTTTTTGTCTTTTTGAGAAAGGGTCTCCCTGTAGCTCCAGCTGTCCTAGAACTCACTTTGTAGACCAGGCTGGCCTTGAACTCACAGAGATCCACTTGCCTCTGCCTCCAGAGTGCTGGGATTAAAGGCGTGCACCACCATACCCGGCCAAATTCGGGTACTATTAGGACTGCAGAGTTACCCCTAGCTAAATTTTTTTTTTTTTTGTCTTTTTGAGAAAGGGTCTCCCTGTAGCTCCAGCTGTCCTAGAACTCACTTTGTAGACCAGGCTGGCCTTGAACTCACAGAGATCCACTTGCCTCTGCCTCCAGAGTGCTGGGATTAAAGGCATGCACCACCATACCCGGCCAACTTCTAATGGTTTAATGATGTTTAGTGTATGTTTTTTATCAACCATTTTTTCAATTTTTATTACATTTATTCTCTCTCTCTCTTTCTCTCTCTCTCTCTTTCGTGTGTGTGTGTCTGTGTGTGTGTAGGTATGCAGCTACCATGATGTGCATGTGGTGGTCAGAGGACAAATTCAGGAGTCAATTCTCTCCTACCATATGCTACCGTGGGTTCTGGGTATCAAACTCAGGTTGTCAGACTTGGTGGCAAGTGCCTTTACCCACTGAGTAATCTTGTCAGCCCTAGTATATATTTTTGAACTGAAGAAAATGTAGAGTTTTGATAATCTTTTTTTCCTCTTTTACAGCCCCCTTTTGCCTCATATTTACTGGAAGCAGTACTGGAGAAAATAAATGAAAACAAAAAACTACTTGAAGGATATTTCACAATTATAAAAGATGTTAGATGGTGATAGAATCGGAAGCTTATTTTCAAAGCTTTATGTTGATGTGATTGTAAAACATGCATTGTGATCCAGATACAGTATCTGCTCCAGCTATCAATAGTTGGGTTCAATACCGAAATAAGAAGTCTCTGAAACTAATTAATTGCTGAACAAGTGAAACTAATTAAGTGCATGGCCATTTAAAAGGAAATAGTTGAGCATTTGATTGTTGAATACAAATATTGTCACAAATCAATGCAAACTTGAAAATGATTTTTCTTCTAGTACATAAGAAACTAGAACAAGCTTTGCACATACAAACTGGTCTGATTATTAAAAGAAGAGTAAATAAAGGATATGGTATTCTATGTTTTATAAAAAAACTGTGTTTTACATAAAACTGTTATAAATGGACTTATGTGATCCAGTGAACAACAAATTTGTATTGTTAAAATACTATAAAGTGAGTCATCATAACTTAAAGGATGAGCACTTAGTTAAATAAACTGTGTGACTCAGTTGTTACCTATTCTCATCAACATACTGAATTATGTAGGAGATACTGTGTTTTTCAAGATCTATCTGGCAGAAAATTAAAACATTTTTTTCCTCTCTCTCTCTCTTTGTGCAATCATATAAATAAGCAAGGAGCCACAGCCTTGTATCTAAAGTTGGGCCAGACCTAGCAGCAGTTTGTCCCTGCCGTGGTCAGCTCATTCAAACTGTAGTCTCACCATTATGGGGGGTGCAGTGTCCTTATTTGAATTCCTGAGCAGCCCCCTTATTCCACCTCCTCTCTGTATTCTTGCTGTGCTCTGTCGGATCTTCTAAGCCACTGAACTCATGCTTGCCTCCACACTTGCCCTCGGCATGCCTTTGTGAACACTATGCCGTTAACTTTACTCATATCTGGGTTCTAATTTCTCGGGTTCACTTTATTGGTTTCCTTAGAGACATATTCTCTGACCGCCTTATTATTTAACATAAAATCACCTGTTTTGTTGAGCTGTTCACTTTTTTATTCTGTGGTTTGTTCTCTTCTTTCCCCTTTTAGCATGTAGATCCCCTGAGATTAAAGCAGGGGCTGTCAAATGAAGGCCCATAGCCACATCTGGCCTGCCACTTATTTTTATATGGTCCACAGACTAAACATGCTTTTATACCTTATTAAATGGTTTAAAATGAAAAAAGAATTATAGTTTGTAGCATGTACAATCTTACGAAATTCAAATTTTAATGTATATCAATAAAGATTTATTGGCATGCAACAATTCTCATTATTTTTCATCCTCCCTGTCACACATTCCAGCGGCAGGGCTGAGCCCTTGGAGCAGAGACTGACTCCACTGCTTTCCTCACTTCACCCTACTGTTTGGACGTGACAGCCACAATGACACAGTTCTAAGTTGAAAGCAATTCTGTCAAGTCACAAACATTGAATTCTGCATTTTAAAAAAACATCATTACATATTCATCATGTCAACATTATTAAATCCACACTTTTTTAGGCATAGGGTAGTGTATTTTATTTTGTTACCAAACAGCAACAAAAAATTAAGTTTCATCCAGGTGCCCATGTACAAGATCAGTGTAGTAAATCTCACCTGTAATTCTATACATTAATAAGCATGTAGAAACCAAAATTATAATTACAGTTTATTTCCCAGGGAGTGAAATGTTTAGATATGATTCTGTCAAAACATCTTCAGTACTTACATAGAAAAACTACAGAACACTTAAGAAATCAAAGGTTTAAATGAGGACACATACGAAGAACATGAACTGAGATTCTCAGTTTGATAAAACATGACAAATGTTTCCACATAAGTTTAACAAAGTTCCTCTCTACACTTTATAATACGGTCTCTCACTTAACCTGGAACTTGCCATTTCTGCTAGACTGCCTTCCCAGCAAGCCCCCAAGATACACCTGTCTCCACCAGGGTTAAAGCTCTGTGCCTAGCTTTTAAGTGGGTGGTGGAGATTTGAACTCAAATCTTCATACAGCCAGCACTTTATTTACTAATCCACCTTTGCAGCATCTTTGTTAAAGGTAGATACTTCTGTCAGCTTGATCCTCTTTGATTATGAGTGGAGCTTCCACACACTTAATCCTTAAAAAATTTACAGCTATCAGAGAGTGACCTTTCAAAATCAAGTGTTCTGACTTTCATTGAGTCCTGCTCCCAGTGCAAGACCCAGCAGATTTACAATCATCTGAACAAATCTGTGTAAGTTGTAAGGAGGACAGGTGCTTTGGGTCCAGAAGTTATCAATGTATCCAAGCCTCCTGCCCAGTGAAAGCCAGTTTTTACAGAGAAACAAATGCCTTTTGTATATAATTATATTGGTACATAGTCACATGATGTTTGAGCTCAACAGGAAGCTGGGTGTGGAAACGGAATTTGACTCTCCCTTTAGGCTCAGACATGTTTTTCTCAGACTATCCTCCAAATACTCTTTCCTGAGTCAGACTGCCCTCTTTACACTGTGACACAGAAGAGAATAATGAAACAGCTCAAGGGTAAAGGCACTGAGCCCTTAAAAATAGCTGTGTGGTAAAATGTTTTGAACAGAGGCTACAATTGCTTATAATATAAAAATGTCTATAGTAAATGCAGCTAATGGATGCTCTAATTTTCCATAAGCAATGCTTTCCAATGGGAACCTCCCACAAAAGTTTCTGATCCCTGGGCTCCAAGAGGAATAGCGCCAACCACACACATGCCATACCCTAAGAGAATAAAACAGCAGGTCTTGCTTATCACTACTAGAGTAATATGAGATTATATTTATCTATAATTGAAAACACAAAGTTAGATGTAATAGGAAAAATTTAAAAGTCCCAACAGACATGGGAATTCCTTACAAGATATTTTGACTTAATATTAGATAAATCAAACCAGATTATAGTAAAAAATGTTTACCTAGATGTTATTAATTCAGATTACATTTGTCAAATTCATACTACAGTTTATTCTTAGCTACTCCAAGAAATTCTGGCTTTAACTCAGTTGGCACAATTTATGTATGATTTTTTTTTTCTTTTTTGTATTTTTTGAGAAAGGGACTCCATATAGCCCTAGCTGGCCTGGAGTGCACTATGTAGACCAAGTTGGCTTCAATCTCATAAATTCACTTGCCTCTGCCTCCAGAGTGCTGGGATTAAAGGCATGTGCCACCATGCCCAGCCCATGATTCTTTATAGAACCCCTCACTGATTCTCCATAGATAAGGCCAATAAACTCATTGATTCACCAGAGTAAACTTTCGTGGAATCAAATATTGGTTTGTCATTGGAGGCTTATAAATAGGGGTAGATATTGCTTAGCAGTCCTAGGGAGAAAGTTCTCAGAACAAATAGTGAATTTATTTCTTAATGTTATATCTTTTGATACTAAGATAACAAGTAAGAGAAAATGTTAGATTTAAGAATGGAAATATTTTAAAAAAGAAGGATTCATGTATGAATATTAAGGTGGCTCAACATTTCCATAAGAGAAAGGAAAGCTAGAAGGTGTTTAGAAATTATGAAAGTTTGAGTTAGTTACTTTTGGTGCACAAAAATGAGACTTAAAGATGATATATAATCTAAAAAATTCTAAAATCAAAGTTTAATCCAACCTCTATTTAAACCTATGTAGTTACTAATCTAATCTTGCTAACACTTCTAAGAACTGGCTTAAAGATTAAAAACATATATGTTATCTGGGTTTATTTAAGAGCATTTAGTTTTTGCTCAAGATTTATCTAAATATTGCACAGTACTTTAAAGTAACAGACTGGTGTAACTGACCTGGTTGTTCAATAACTATACCTGCAGTTCCTTCCCCTGCTGTAACCCCTCATATCTACTATGATATTGTTATTGGATTTAAAATTTGCTTTTTAAACTATCCTTTTTCATCATCCTGACGGTGAAGGAAGATCTGCTTATTTCTGAGCCTACTGTCAATAATCAGATGCTTACGTCTCATTTTCAATAGAAAGTTCTCCCTTGAGGTACAATCAATAGCCCCACCTTCTGCCAGTAGTTCCTCTCAATCCACCCAACACCTGTGGAAAAGCATCATAAGAAACAGAAAATTTTGCCCAAATCCATAGTTTTTTGTAAGCTCCTTCAACATCCCATCTGGGTCCTGTCCCTCTCATTAACTGGAGCAGAGGCTGCACATCTGTGATTTCTCCTACAGATCCTCTCTGGATCCCATTGCAACTGGTAAAGCCGTTCCATGAGCTAGCACCAGAAAATAACAGACTAGCAACAAGAAGAGGGACTTTCTGAATCCCAACTGCAGTAAGAGCCATCATGTTGTCTTCTCCCCGTGGTGCTGTCCTGCTGTGATTCATGCTGCTCATCCAGCACACTTCATCCTAACCAGCCCACCACCAGTGACCACACTAATGGACATGCTTCTTTTATAAAACAAACAAAGGGGGACTGGAAGGCTGACTTTTAGGGGATGACTTCTGTTAAAACTGGGAATCTTTTAGAATTACTATGTTTTGAGATAATTCAACACTATCTCAGTTTGTTTACAATGTATACAGTTTTACTAGGATTTGGGCTCCTCTTGTAAGCTAAACACAGATTTAATCCATCATGGCCTTTTTTTGCTCCTGCCCCAGAATAATGTGTGTATGTGTATGCTGTGAAAATACCAGTGCTGAAAGCAGCAAGTATTATGGGAAACAAATTATTCCCAGTTTATGTTGCAAACAACAGTTGGGATTAGATTGATAAGATTGATTTGTGGTTAAATACACTGTTCTGGGTCAAAATGGAAAATTCTTTGCTGAAATGAAAGGTTTTTCTTTTCCTTTCCCAAATCATGCTGGATGTACTGTTTCAAAAGAAAATGCAGAGGAAGACCTTTGTTTGGGAAAACAGTTCTAGGAGAGAATTCAGAAGGAATGAGATTGAGAATAGATTGGGCTCACCCTTTGTTTTAACTAATACTAAGAGTCAGGCTGTCTTTGTTCAGGTGCCACTGTATTGTGGCATCTCTTTACCGCCACCATTAGGGCATCTTTAATATCACTATATATTGTGATTAAAATCAAAAACTACAATACCCCAACTCAGTGAGTACTACTGATAGACAAGATCCTTCAGGGTTTGAAAGAACTATGACAGCTAAAGTACTTACTGAGGTTAAGAGGGAACCTGAAGTGAGTAGGGGACGAAGGTAATTATAGATGCCAGCTATAGTCACAAGAGCTGTTACAGAAACAACTGTGACTATCATGAGCATTTCTTCTTTATTCGGTTATGAATGCGTTTGTGTGTGTGTTAAACAGGGTGAACTGAGAATAATCATTTTTTGTGTGTGTCAACCTGACTGGGCACATCCTTTCCAGAAAGAAATAAGTGCAAAATATTTCCAAAAACCACGTGTAATTATTATTTATTGCTACCTAACAAACCACCTTAACCCTTACTGACTTCAAACAGCACACTAAAATCTGTGTACAGGGCAGCCAGATCTGACAAAGGCTTGGCTCAGAGGCCCATTCTACAGTCAGTAGAGTTCAGTTCTTCTAAGGCTGTTGAACTGAGGGCTCATGCCATGCTAGTCACTGGCTGAGGCCTTTAGAGCCCCTCTAGAAGCTCCTTATCACAGCAGGTGTTTAGGTTTGAGAACCTGCATGAAGGACGAAGACGAGACTGCCTTGAAGCCATCTTTGTGATGTGAGTGTGAATTTTACTTAGAATGAATATTTATGTGTAGTAATTTAAGAGAGGAAAACAGATGGAATGTACAGGCTGCAAAATTTCAGGTAGCGTATAGCACCACTGTATGAGAGAGAGCAGAACTGTCCTCATCAGGAGTGGGGAGTCACTGTAAGGTTGCTCCACAGGTGATTTAAGAGGAAAGATCAAAAGCAGTGTTGCAAGTGCAGAGGCACTTGACACAGACAGAAACACACCTTCACAGTTCTTCCCCAGGTTGTATTAACTCACCTGCTCTGTCATAACATAACCTGGAGGGATCGTGATTCTGAAGGATATGATCTGTCTCATATTAATGACATCATGTTAATTGGACTGGATGAATAAGAAGTGGAAGAACTGAAAGCTAGGTACACATACTCCTGAAAAGGCTCACCAGTACAGTGAATTCAGTACCTGCCTCATCCCCTGGAAAAATTTAGAAGTCTGGTTTGTGGCCTTTTAGAGCATCTCTCCAAAAAGTAGGGTAAATCACATTTGGTTCCACAGGATGGAAACACAACCCTAGGTCAGCTGCTTCAGATTTTGGAGAAAGCATGTTTCTGTCGGGAATACATTTCTGTCTCACTTTCTGGCTCACTTACTGGGTGACTAAGAAAACCTCAAGTGGATGAAGAGCTGGAGAGATGGTTCAACATGTTATTTTCTGGTGGGCAAGCATAAGGACCCAAATCTGGATTCCCAGAACCCATGTATAGCCAGACACAGTAGCTGGCCCCAGTAATCCCAGTGCCCCACTGTGAAAAGGGAGGTGGTCACAGGAAATTCTCAGGGAACTCCTAAGCCAGCTAGCCCAACTTACACAGTGGTAAACAACAGGAAACCCTACCTCACATAGGATGGGAGATGAGGACTCACCCCTGAGCACCCACATTCTCACACATGAGCACACACAGGACTCTGCAAAGGATTCAGACACATGTTCGACAAGGGAATCCCTTGGGCCAAGGACTCAGCATATGCTTTGTGTTGGGGATAGCTACAGAAGCTTGGTGAGGTTTTCTGGCAAGCCTAGTATGAGACTCACAGCCCAGATTTAAAGTTTCTAAAACCAGCCCCCACAAAGCAGTTGTAAGTTGGCTGCAGACTGCCTGACCATGGGCCATCAGGGAACTGTCAGAGAGCTGGCACAAGCTGGGTGTTGTCAGATCTACCAAAACGTGTGAGAGTTGGCTGAGTTGACGATAACACTCACGTGTCTTTGAAGCATGATTCATTTGTTTATTGTTTTCTATTTATTGTAAAATAGCAAATGAACAGCCAGTGGAGCTTACATACCTGGAGCCTATTGTCTACTTTAATGTGCATAGTTTTAGACATTAACTCTATATAAACAATTCCTTGACAATTGTCCTTTTTCTTTTTATTGTTTTTGTCTTTATTTTAAGCCCCCTCTCCATCTAACTATTTTTTTAAATTCCTCCTATATGATACTGATTCTATAGTTTTGTTCTTACATGTTGATTTCAAATCAATCTTGAGTTTATTTCACATGAAATATTATTTTCCAAATTAATAGGGTTTCCACTACTTGGACATTCCTTTCTTCAGTGCTGTGAAATACTACCTTCATGATGGACTCATTTCTCAAACACACATGGATCTGTTTATGGATTATCTGTTATGTTCTGTTGAATTTCTATACTAATACTACCCTGCCTTAATGATTACAGCTTCATATTAGTTATTGATATCTAGTCAGCTATATTTCCTTTGGTGTTCTTTTGTTTGCTATGTGTTATGTTAGTGGAAGCCTATTCTTGTGCCATTTCTTTTCTAAATAATCAATGCAAGACAGCCCGTGTGCCCTTTAGCCAGTTTCACACAGCTAGTCAAGTTTGTAAAAGTAAACCACACACAATGTCAGAACCAGGATGATGACAGTAGTGTAATCTACTAGCTTCCTTCAGACTTAATCAAACTCATCTATATTTCTGTGCTAGCTCAATGCAACATTAGCACATGAGGAAGTTCAAGTATCCACCATCACATTTGAGACATAGAACAGTTCAATCACTACGACATTTAACTATTTTACAGAAGAGTTCAGTTATTCATCTCTTTCTGACCCATATCACCAAATCCTAACAATTGTTCTCTGTTCTAAAATGTCATTTAAAAAGTTGTATCAGTAGAATCATGCACTATGTAACCTTTGGAACTGACTTTTTACTCAACATAATTCCCTATAAATTCATCTAGTTTACGTGTACACATGATATCTCACTTTTTATTTCTGAACAATATTCCATGATGTGAACATACAGTAGTTTATTAATCTGCTCATCTCTTGAAGACCTTTTGGGTTTTTTTCTAATTATTCTAAAACAAATGCTATGCATACATCAGTACAGATCCTTTGTGTAAACACACATTCCCATCACCTGGGGAAATACTGAAGTAAAACTGCTGTGTTGTATGGTGTATCACTCACTTTTCTGTTGCTGTGATAGAAACACTGACCCAAGCAATTTAGAGAAGGAAGAGTTTATTTGAGCCTATGGTTCCAGGGGAATTACAGTCCGTCATGGCAGGGAGGCATGGTGGCTGGAGGTGGCTGGAGCAGGAGCAGCAGAAGCTAAGCTCTCTCATCATCATGCACATAGGCACAGGAAGCAAGAGAGCGACTGAATATCCTTCAAGGCTAAAGAACTCTAAGCCCGCCCCTAATGACGTGCTTCCTCCAAGACAGCCACACCTTCTAAAACCTCCCAAAACAGCACCACCATCTAGGGGCAAAATGTCCAAATACTTGAAGCCTATGGGGGACATTTTCTTTCAAACAATCACATTCCACACCTTAGCCCCCATAGGCTCATGACCATATAAAATGCAAAATGCATTTAGCCCAACTTTAAAAGTCCCCATAGTCATTATCAGTCTCAATACTATTCAAAAGTTCACAGGCCAAAGTGGACTCATGTAAATATCTTAACTTTCAGCCTCTATAAAATCAAAAGACAAATTACATACTCCCAACATTCAGTGGAACCGAATACACATTACCATTCCAAAAGGGAGGAATGGAGACATGGAGACATAGTAAGGAAATACTGGACCAAACAAGACCGAAAACCAGCAGGACAAACACCAAATCCAGTAGCTCCATGTCTGACTTCTGGGACTTTGCTTCCAAAGGGCTTAGATGGCTCAGCCTCTCCAGCTTTGCTGTGTGCAACACACATCTCTTGTGCTGGTACCACTCCCTGTGTGCAGGTCTTCTCGGCAAATGCGCCACAGCTCTGGCATCAAGCACTCCTCCTTGCATCTTTCATGCCTCTAAAGTCAGCACCACAAGAACAACACTGCCAAGTTTGGGCAGTGGCCTGCTTCATCTCCTTTAGCAGCTTTGCAATGCTGTGGTTTTCTAGGAGCAGGAAACCTATTCAGCATTTTCCTTTCAGGAGCTGGAGGCTTAACTGGGTGTGGCCTTGCCCTGGAGACACTCTCTCCATTGTTTAAGTGAAAATCTCTAGGCCTTTCCTTAATCACTTTAATTTTCTTATCAAAGGATTCTCCTGAGCACATGCCAGAGCTCCAACATTTATCTTCCTAGTTCTTTTTTTCAATGCAAATTATCCATCCCATTTGCTCTTTTTCACTGTAGATCTGCATAATATTCACAATTAACAGCCATGCCACTGTTTCAACATTAGGCTGTCTTGAAATTTCTTCCACCAAAGAAATTAGTCCATTACATTTCAACTTAGCCTCAGGCAAGCTTTTTGGTCTAGGGCAGGCTCCAGCCAGACTTTTTGCCAAAATACCCCAAGTGCTGCTTAAGTCCTTATTTCCCTCTGAAACTACATTGTTGTCAGTACTACTTTCTTCCAGGCATTTACTAGAATGGCCCGTTAAGCTCTGCTTACAGCAATCAACCACTTTTCTAGCCCAAACTTCCAAAGTCTTCCACATTTTTCCAAACCCCCACATGGTCAGGTTCTTCACACTCAACAGCCCACTCTCTGATACCAATTTCTGTCCTAGCTTCTTTGTTCGTTGCTGTGACAAAATACTCTAACCAATACCAACTTGAGGAGGAAAGGGTTTATTTGTCTTACATCTCCCTGGTCACAGTTCATCAGGGAGCCCAAGGTTCCTGACTCAGGAACCTGGAGGCAGGAGCTGGAGCACAGACCATGGAGGAATGCTGCTTACTGTCTTGCTTCCCTGGCCCCTGCTCAGCCTGCTTTCTTATGCAACACAGGCCAGTGGTGGCACCACCCACAGTGGGCTGGGCCCTCCCACATCACTCAGCAATCAAGAAGGTGTCCCATGGACATGGCCACAGGCCGGTCCAATGGAGGAAATTCCCCAATTGAGGCTCCCTCAACCCAGGTGTGTCAAGTTGACACTAAGGTAACCACATATGGTAACACCTGTGGTAACCCCAAACTCTTCAAAAAATTTTTTTCTAATTAGGTCAACAGGTACCAAGTTTCCATATGGCTTTGGCATACATCCTTCGTTTGGGCTCTCCCTCACACTCCTCCCCCACCCGTCTCTCTGGCCTGAGCCCACATAAACTTTTCAACCTCCTTCTTCACCAGTCGGCTTTCATATCACATTTGTTCTACTTCCCTCCCATGGAAAGCTTTCCCTCATTTCCTGGCCCCTACATATACTCCCACATGACAAATAATACACATACATAAAAATTTGAAGATCTCTGTGTATGAAAAGACAAATGATGTTTGTCTTTCTGAACCTGAGCTAACTCACAGCCTTGCATTTTCCTGATTTTTTGATTGATTGATTTATTTGTTTGTTTGTTTAAGACAGGGTCTCTCTCTAGCCCCAGCTCCAGGTAACTCACGATGCCTCATCACCTTTGTTATTTGGTCTTTTTTTTGGTCTTTTTGAAGCAGGGTCTCTCTGTAGCCCCAGCTGTCCTAGAACTCACTGTGTAGACCAGGCTGGCCTTCAACTCACAGAGATCCGCCTGCCTCTGCCTCCCAAGTGCTGGGACTACAGGCGTGTGCCACCACACTCAGCTAACTTTCCTGACATTTTTATAATTTTGTTTTCTTCACAGCTGAAGAAAATTCTGTTGTGTGCATGTGCCACATTCCCATTATCCATTCATCAGTTGGCAGACATTAGGCTGAAGTCAGCTCCTTGTTACTGCGAATGGAGCAACAAATAGCATGGATGTGTAAGAAGAGGGACATGTCAATAGATGGGAGAATTAGAGGGACAAGGTGAGGGGCAGGATGAGGGAGTGCTGGCTAAAAGAAGGTTGAAAAGAGAGAGAGAGAAAGATGTGCTCTCAGATAACAGAAAATTCTCCTCTTTCAGGTGGCTTTGCTACATCAGAGACCCTGCAAACTGAGCTGATTATGTTCTTTGGGATAGGAAAAGGAAGCAAGAGTAATAAGAAAAAGTAGATCAAGAACAGGGAAGAACAGAGCTGACTTGTTAAATTGACGCTGGGTATTAAAGGAGGGAACTGGCATGAGCGAGAGAAGAGAGAATGCTAGGTGGAGATTTAGGATAAGAAAACGGATCACCTTACCTGCTGCTTTCCACTTGAAGTCTCTCAGCACTCTGTCCTTAGATTCTGGAAGCCTGTCTTGTCACCAGGAGTTCCTCTGCCTCTCTCTGATTCTTCCTGTGGATGATGAGATTTCCTGTATTGTCCTAGTCCATAGGTGGGGCTTCAGAAGTGGAGCCTCAGACGCTCTTCACGCCTGTGTGGGTCCCTTCAGGGTTCTGGTTGGTACTGCTGGCCCCACCCCTGTGCAGCTCTTCTCTATGTCCTAAAGGATGTTAGGAGTCTGTGCAAGACCCTTGTGGACAGAATTCCACCAGGTTTTCAATTCTGAATGCTGTACTGTCTCACTTCACACCCAGTGCCAACGGGAGAGGCACTTCTCAGCTCTCCTACTGATGCCGCTTTGACCCAGGGTATAGTCTTTGCTTTTTCCAGCTATTCCTCCTCTGATAGCTTATTTTTGGCTTTCCCCAGATCATGCCCTGGAGATTCTGACAGACCATGTGTCTTCTGCCATCTTGTAGACTTTTATTTTGTAATTAAAAAATACAGACATTTGAGATAATTTTTGCTATTGACATTTTATCTTTCTCATGTTTTTCCTTCTTGTCTCACTGCAGAGCTAGGATTTGCAGTGTTATCTTGTTTAGAGTGGCCATGCACTAGAGGAATTGCTCACTGGGAGAGCTCTTGTCTAGTGCACACATGGACCTACTACACACAGTACTACACACACACACACACACACACACACACACACACAGACATTATGAGAGTGGATGAACATTCAGGCTGTGTTTCAGACCTTATCAGGAAAGCATTAGGTATTTCATCACTAATTATAATGTGTTAGCCGAGGGCTTTGGGCTAATTTCCTTCTGTTCCTAACTTAAAATTTTAAGTTATTTTAGTATAAAGGAGGCAATATTTAACATACTCAATGTTTTACTTTAGCTTATTGGCATAGCAAATTATGATAACTTATTTTGACTACCTGGAATAAATTCTACCTTATCATGGTATATGATTATTTCTGTGCACTATTAGTTTGGCTTGCTAATATTTTGTACAGAATTTTTGTGTGTAAGTTCGTGAGAATCTTTGCTTGTAATTCTCTGTGTTTAACTGGTTGTGATACATTTCTGATGAGATGAGGCAGGAAGTTTCTGCCTCTGCTTTCTACAATAGATTTTTTAAAATTCATGTGAATTCTTTTAATGTTTGATAGTCTACTTCAGTGACACCAACTGAGCCTGGAAATTGATTTCCAATAAATTTTTCAATAGTGAATTGGATTTTTTCTTTGTTTTAACTCTATTGAAAGTACGTATTTCATCCTGATTGAGCTTTAGATTATTCAAGGAATTAATCAGCTTCTTCTAACTTATAAAGGTTGCTTGTTGGAATAATATCCTATTAAATTTATTTATGTATTTATTTACTTATTGTGCTTGAAGTTGAACCCAGGACCTTCTATGTATTAGGAATGCACTGTACCACAGAGCTACATACCTAGTCCTTGTTTTGATTTGCTGCTGTTGTTGTTTTGAAGCAGGATTTTGCACTGTAGCCTAGGATAGCCTCAAACTCATGATCTTCCTGTCCCCACCTAACAGATGTTAGGATTACAAATGGATACAATGAAGCCTGCTCCTTAGATTATTTTATTTTATTTTATTTTATCTTATTTTATTTTATGTCATTCCATTTTATTTTTGTGGTACTAGGACCCAGGCTTTTCTCGTGCTAGGCATGTGCTCTCCACTAAGCTATGCCCCCAGTCTCTTATTTGATTTTTACTCTTGCTGCATTATCTCTTTTCCATATTGTTACCTGTGTCATGTCAATTGTTTTTGAAGAGCCAATTTTGATTCCATTGACTTTGATAATTTTCCTTTAAATCTCATTGATTCATGCACTTTATCATTCTTTTCATTCTACTTGTTTTGAGTCGTCTGAGTTTTTTTCACCATCCGGCACTTTCTAAGATGCATGAGGCTGGGTCACTCTGCTCACAATCCCCCAGGCACTCTTCATTTTACTCAAAGTAACATCAAAGTCTCTCTGGTGGCCAAAAGACCTGCACGATCTGGCTTCCAGGACCAGCCGACCTTTCTTTTTGCCCCTCCACTCTGCTGCTGTGCCCCCATCAGCAGGCAGCCTGGGCTCAGCTGAAGACCTCCACATCAGCAGCTGTCTGTCTGCCCTTCTACTAGCCACATGATGTTTTGCATTCTCCTCAACTGTTTTCTCAATTTCTGAGAGGCTTCCCCAACTACCTTCTTCAGCATATCCTGCTCTGCCACTACAGTTGTAGCCTGCCTTAATCTGCTTCGTGGTGTGTCCACATCTGTTCATCAAACACGTCATCTATAGACTGTAAGGGTAAAGAAGCCATACCTCCTCTTCACCCATCACAAGAATCCCACCTCACCCCCTATAGCAGAAGACAGAGTAACAAGAGAAAAACAACAAATTTATTTAACTAAAGTTTTATGTACATAAGTATATTTAGAAATGAAGATTTCAGAAAGATTAAGGGGAAAATATATTTTTTAATTTATTTAATAACCATATAATTAGAAGAAGCATTTCATTATAACAGCATTGACATATTCAATAACAATTTCCAGAGCTGAGATGCATCTCTTTCAAGATTGGCTGTACATTTTTAGGTTTACAGTTGAATTAATACAGTTATACAATATTGTACTCAGTATAAACCCTTTAAGACATAAAAAAGATGCATCTCTTTCAAAATTGGCTGTAAATTTTTAGGTTTACATTTGAATTGATACAGTTATACAATATTGTACTCCATATAAACCCTATAAGACATAAAATTAAATGAGGTTTTAAATGTTAAAAAAGATCTCCATTTCATTATTAAAATACAGTTTCATACAGAAAAATTCATTTTTACTACAATTGACACTATGGTGCACATGTGTTTCTAATCTCTATATATCTGCTTATTACTAGTCACAGTCGGTTACTTTCTGAGCTCCTTGGCATCTGAGCATGGATGACTTTATATAAAGTCATCAGGTAGATTTCAATGGTAATGTTCTTCACATCTACTAATTATTAAAGAGAAAATTTTTATGCTTTGAAGAATTATTTTAATTCTTTTTTGTTTATTTATACACCCACTTCCCAGGTAGCACCCTCCATAGCCTCCCTCCCCCCACTAGAACCCTTATACTCTGATATCTCTGCTACTGTCTGCCATGCCATCGGCACCCCCAGCCAATCCCCACTACTTGCCCTTCTGGTGAATCTAGTCAGCCTATTTAAAGGCCTTTGTTTTAGGAGGGTCAGCTATTCCTCATCTAGTGGTAATCAGCTGTCTATATTCCTTTGGATAAGATTGGGGTCTGCTGTTCATTTACCCAGTTCTATGCTGGGTTACCATCTGGGAGTCCCTTTAGACACCCTTGCCAACAACTCAAAAGAAGGTATCTCCTATCTGGCATTGTTGCTTGTTATGTAGCCTTTAGCTATGCATATGGACTCTTAAGAAATTATATTGGCCCCTTTGATCTTTGGTTATACTTTCCTTTTGGGTGTTTAGGCCGTACAGTTGGCCCAGATAAACTGATTTATTTTTACTCTTAAGGTCGTTTGAGGATCTGTACCTCAGGGGTCACATGGGCTTGGGAGGAGCCCCTGTCTCCTTTCTTTTACCAGTTCCACCTATGTGAAGATAAGTCAAAGGTCCTGCTTGACCATGATTGGGTTCACTTGGAAGCATGGAGGAAATGATTCCTCTGTGTTGACTCTCCTTTTTATAGACAAGACACTTGTTCAAGTCCATCTGGTGGTGTCTCCTCGGCCTCCTTGATCAAGAGGACAGGAGACCCACCACAATAATAGGACATTTTGAGAGATGCTCGTAGTCCCCTGGAACTAGTCAGCCTAGGAGGGCAAGGAGCGAAAAGTGTCCTTTATCTCCCTCTGACCAAATTATTATAGACCTCAAAGCATGTCTGTTAAATACCCAAGAACGTTAGTTCCACCAGTCTGGTACTTTTAAAGACTATGTGTCATGTAGATAAATCTTGGGCAGAGAAAATTGTTCTCAGATAAACCTTACCTAGACATATATTTCTTGATCTGCTATGTATAATTTGTCAGTCGGTTGTAAGAGTAATATGGTTCTCTCTGGTTTTCAAAGCTAGCTAGGCACTGTTTATCTGTCACATTGTCTCACCCCTCCATCGTGGTTTTCCCACTTAAGGTGCCCCCATTTCCCCCCTTTCTCCCTTAATAATACCCTTCTCCTACGGTCCTACCTCTCTTGAGCTCCTTCTTTCCCTTTATTGCCTAGGGTCTTTGTATACCCTTCCCTTCCCCCTCCCTTAAACTAACCCAGTTTTTAATCCATATTTTCTTATTAACACGTTTCCTACTTTTCTTCTCTTTCAGGTTCTTTCTTTTCCTTTGCCTCCCTGGTTCCTTTCCATTATCCTGGCTCATGTTGTTATGTATGGATACATACTCACTCATCAGGATTTGGTTCTAGGGTCCACATATGAGGGAGAACATATGTCGATTTTTATTCTGAGTCTGTGTTACTTCACTTAGTATAACAGTTTCTA
>NW_008342641.1:670326-671727 GCF_000622305.1 Nannospalax galili | reverse complement strand
AATAAACCACATTTTCATTATCCACTCATCAGTTGAGGGACGTTTAGGTTGCTTCCATCTCTTAGCTATTGTGAAAAGAACAGGAACAAACATGGATGTACAAGTGTCTCTGCAATAGGATGAGTCCTTTGGGTCTATGCCAAGGAGTGGTATAACTAGGTCAAATGGTAGCTTCATTTTTAATTTTTTAACAGAGTTCCACACTGTTTTCCACAGGGGTTTCACGAGTTTGCAATCCCACAAGCAGTGGATGAGTATTCCCTTTTCCCCACATCTTCTCGAGCATTTGATATCATTTGTTCTCTTGATCTTAGCCAGTCTAACTGGGGTAAAATGAAATCTTAGAGTGGTTTTATTTTACATTTCCCTAATTACTGATGAAGTTGACTACCTATTGAGATGTTTGTTAGCCATCTTTATTTCTTCTTTTGAGTACTCTCTGTTCTGCTCCTTAGTCCATCTTTTAATTGGGTTGCTTCTTGTCTTGGTTCTTTGTTTTTTAAGTTTGTTATAAATTCTGGTTATTAAACCTCTTTTGGATGTGTCACTGGTGAAGATTTTCTCCCATTCTGTGGGTTTTATGTTTGCTTCCTTGGTTGCCTCCTTTGATGTACAGAAGTTTTTCAGTTTCATGAGGTCCCATTTGTTAATTCTTGCCCCTGTTTCCCAAGCAATTGATGTCCATTTTAGAAAATCCTTTCCTACGCTTATATCTTGTAGGTTTTTCCCAATGTTTTCTTCTAATAGTTTCAGTTTAAGGCTTTATATTGAGGTCTTTGATCCATTTGGAATTGACTTTTGTGCAGGGTGAAAGATAGGGGTTTAGTTTCATTCTTCCACAAGTCGAGGTACAGTTTTGACAGTACCAATTACTGAACATGTTGTCATTCCTCCAGTTAATGTTCTTGGCCCCTTTGTCAAATATCAGGTGGCTGAAATTCCACTTGCTCATATTTGGAGTCTTCAATTTTGTTGGTCTATGGGTCTCTTTTTGTGCCAGTACCATGTTGTTTTTATGACTGTAGCTCTGTTATAGAGCTTAAAATCTGGTATAGTAATCCCCCCAGCATTGCTCTTAGTTCTCAGGGTTGTTTTGGCTATCCGGGGTCCCTTGTGCTTCCATATGAATCTTAGGATAGTTTTTTTTCCAATTCTGTGAAAAATGCCATGGTGATTTTGATTGGCATTGCATTGAATCTATATATGACTCTTGGTAGGATGGTCATTTTCACAATATTAATTCTTCCAATCCATGAGCATGGGAGGTCCTTCCATCGTCTGATGTCTTCCTCAATCTCTTTCTTTAAAGATTTAAAATTTTCACTGTAGAGGTCTTTAATGTCTTTGGTCAGGTTTACTCTGAGATTTTTTTAGGTTATTGTGAATGGGAGGGTTTCCATA
>NW_008342641.1:656141-670046 GCF_000622305.1 Nannospalax galili | reverse complement strand
GGGGATAGTGGGCAGCCTTGTCTGGTTCCTGATTTCAATGGGAATGCTTCCAGTTTCTCTCCATTTAGAATGATGTTGGCTGTGGGTTTCTTATATATGGCTTTAATTATGTTGAGGCATGTTCCCTCCAGTCCAGTTCCCTCTAGGACTTTGAACATAAATGCATGTCAAAGGCCTTCTCTGCATCTATTGAGATGACTACATCGTTCTTGTCTTTGAGCCCATTTATATGACATATGATGTTTATTGACTTACATATATTGAACCATCCTGCTTCTCTGGGACAAAGCCGACTTCATCATGGTGGATGATCTTTTTGATGTGTGTCTGTATGCAGTTTGCAGGTATCTTGTTGAGAATTTTTGCATCTATGTTCATTAAGGATATGGATCTATAGTTTTCTTTTTTGGTTGTATCTTTACCTGGCATTGGTATTAGAGTGATGCTGGCCTCATAGAAGGAATTTGGAAGTTCTCCCTCCATTTCTATTTTTTTGAATAAATTAAGTAGTATTGGATGTAGATCTTCTTTAAATGTCTGATAGAATTCTGCTGTAAATCCATCTGGTCCTGGGCATTTTTTAGTTGGGATGTTTTGATTACTGTTTCAATTTCTTTTTGTGTTATGGTCTGTTGAAGCAGTTAATCTCTTCCTGGTTTAACTTTGGTGGTTCCCATGCCTTTAGATATCCATCCATTTCTTTTAGGTTTTCAAATTTAGTAGCATATAAGTTTTTAAAGCATTCCCTTATAATGTTCTGTATCTTTCTGGTGTTTGTTGTGATGTTTCCCCTTTCATCCCTGATTTTGTTGATTTCAAGGTGCTCTTTCTTTCTTTTGGTTAACTGGGCTAGTGGTCTGTCAATCCTGTTTATCTTTTCCAAGAACTAAGTCTTGGAATTGTTGATTCTTTCTATTTTTTTCTTTGCTTCAATTTCATTAATTTCTGCCCTGATTTTTGTTATTTCTTCTTGTCTGCTGGGTTTGGGTTTCATTTGCTGTTGCTTTTCAAGTGTGTTGAGTTGCAATGTTAAGTCATTTATTTGTGTTCTTTCTGATTTTTTGATGTAGGCACTTAGATCTATAAACTTCCCTCTAAGGACTGCCTTCAGCAGGACAATGGTCCTATCCAGCTGTAAAGCCCAATAAACCACATCAACCAGCCCAGCACACTATCATTATTGGTACAGTAGTGACACTTTTATCATAGGGGTAATCAACAGCTGTTTAATTGGAATTATGGCCCACTCAATGGGAGGGAACTCATGTGCAGTACTATAAACATAGCCAAATATACATGGCTGGAGAAGTCATAGATCCTAGGGAAAAACCAACTTTTGCCACATCCTTAGAACCAACGTAATGTATTACTTTATTCTAACTATATATCTTCATATTTACGTAGAGGTGTACCTTTCATTCCTCACCAAACAAGCTTCTTTTCACAAGAGATTAAGACTATTACAGCGTCCCAGAACTGGTCAAATGTAGAAAATAGTGTCTATGAGGTTTTTTAACCCTAAGTGACATATCTTTAATGTAACCTCTACACCTAGGATGAATGCATCTCTTATCTCTCACAAGAGAAATTTCCTTATGTAACAGATGGTGATTAACACAGAAATCCACAGTTGGCCATTATGCAAAGAATACTCTTGTCAAGGAAAACAAAAGACCACAGAGTGATGATCCCTGAGCAGGATACCTATTTCAAACCTCTACCTCCCAAGGCTCAAGGATCATTGTGAAAGAGGAGGTAAAAAGATTGTAAGAGCCAGATGGGGTCAATGACCAGAAGAATACAGAATCCTCTAGATAGCTAGTCATTTACTTATGTGAACTCACAGCAATAGTGACAGCATGCACAAGTCCCATGAAAGCTTAAATCAGACAAAATTCCAGCATAGACATGTGGAAGTGGGTAAGGAATTCCAACCGAACCTAAGGAAGTTTTGGCACTTGATGGCTGCTGGGAGGATGAAAGTGTCTTACAGGGTTGAGACTCTTGGTGGACCCAATGGATGGACCCATACTGAGGGGTATTTGGGGACTCTATAGCCATATTACATATATAAGTGGATACATTAAATTGGGCAGAGACAGGTGGGAGGAGATGCAGAGAAGGAAAGGGATCTAATTACCATCAAAGTGTATTGTATGAAAATCTCAAAAATTCAATTAAAAAAATCAATACACCAAAATAAAGTTAAATAAGAATCATTTAAACCAAAATAAACTTAAAAAGAAAAAATAAAACATAAAATAAGGGGTCACCATTCTAGAACTCTGAGACTGGCAAGTCAGCTATGCGTTAACACCATAAATAAATGCATGGATGAAGTGCCTGGCACACTCACTGAGGAGTCAGAGTTTCTCTACATTTTTCAAAGTATAAAATATTGGACTATAGACTTCATCAACTGTGAAAAATAAAATTATGCAAATATTGAATTTGTGTGACCTTTTTCTCCAACAATTTCAGGGCACTGAACTTTAGCACATTCATTTTAACATGCAGAGAGGACAGGGGGGTCAAACAATTACAAGCCGTTGGCTGGCCGATGCCTGCTGAAGGCATTAGGTGTCGGTAGAGCTTCTATTTCCGCTATTAATGAACAGGACACGACACTTCAGTATAGCTAGGGTGAAACAAGGGCATGCCGGGGCCAAGTGACCGTGGGGATTGAACACTACAGCCAGACTTCTCAAAGTACAGGAGAGAAAGTGATAAAAGGCAATGTTTTCTAAGCTAAAATCTAGGATTTTTGTCGGAGGAGGCGCCCTACCTGCATCCAAACGTTCTTTGTACGTGTGTAAATGCAACCATTTGTAAGAATAGAGAACGCTTTCCGTCCCTTTGCTCACTCCATTAATTACTATTGTCTTCTTTTCACCGAACAAGTATTA
Organism: Nannospalax galili; assembly: GCF_000622305.1. Classification (NCBI taxonomy): domain Eukaryota; kingdom Metazoa; phylum Chordata; class Mammalia; order Rodentia; family Spalacidae; genus Nannospalax; species Nannospalax galili. Next base: position 667,140 of record NW_008342641.1, on the reverse strand, counting down.
TATGACTTTTATTAAATGCCTCCTTCGTTTAGCATCCAGAAAGCCACTCATGCAGCTTCTGGTGCCGTTCCACCACGAATGAGCTGGCAAAGAATCTAACACAGAACTTGAGGGTGGCCCAGAAGTATAGGCTGATGGATGCTGCACCTGAATGGCTTCTTTATAGGGTCCAGGAAACAGTCCTGCAATGACTTCAGGCTGCACAGCTGGAGCCGGGAAGGAAGCTATTCTGACCACCTGTTCTGAGAATAATGGTTTTGCTTTCCAAGTCACAGGCCATTGAACCAAATTCTTACAGGAAATAGCCTGGGAAATACGATTCCCACCTTAAAGGTGAGAGAGAAGCAGGGACATGGAGCAGAGGCAACTTCATGGTGAAAAGGAGCCGTACTCTTGAAAGTGACCCTGTTTAACTGATAACTGCAGTGCAAGCCAGACAGCAGCATGGTGTTCAGTGCATCGCTTAGTGAAGGACAAAATAATAGCTCATATAGTAATTTTTCCTGAAGCTATTGCTGTCAGATCTTTATTTTAATTTAATGTGCATGTGTGTGTGCATGTATGTGTGTCTCTGTGTATGTGTGCGTTCCCACATGCACGCCCCCCAGAGGACAACCTTGGGTCTCATCCTTGAGAATGCTGTCCACCTCCTTTGAGATGGGGTTTCTGATCGCTGTGACGCTCACCAACTAGGCTAGACTGGCTGACCAACAAGTCCCAGACATCCCCCTGTCTCCACCTCTCCAGCACCAGGATTACTAGCCTACACCTTCACACCTGGCATTTTATGTGGGTCCTGGGGTTGAACTCAGGATCTCATGCTTGAACACTTTACTTACTCAGCTTATCAGATTTTAGATAATGTGTTTGCAATAAGAAAAAAAAATCCTTATGGTACCCCTGACCCCTAACTTAATGCCCAGGTTCTGAAGATCAGACAAAGGCAATTTTCTGAGTAATCTATTATGTCCTAAGAAGGAAATTAAGTAAGGCTGTCTTTTCTTTTGGCTTTAAAACGGAATTGTGGCCTGAAGAATGAAAAATTCTGTGGGCTTTTATTTGTACTAGAACTGGAAAGTGGGTTATAACAAAAGTTTTTAAAATTACAAGAAGAATCTCTAACCTATCTGAAAATAATCTAACTAGTAAAGGCATGAAATAATTCAAAATGAAGTTAGCAAAAAGAAGAAGCAACCCATATGCTTTGGTTAGAGACTGCAATTATGTGGCATTTAAATCCTAAATCTTCAGGATTTCCAGAAGAGAGTAAAGGGGACTTTTTGGTTTAGAAAAGCCGTGGGAGGGGGGGGCGTCCTAATGACGGGGTGATGTATAGCAGTCAGGCTAGAGAAGCTTAAGAACTAAGCCAATATGTGGCAAACTAACCTTAGGCTTTTCAACCCCTTTACTAGTGTGCCATGCTAACTTTGATTCTACAAAACAAATATGACATTTCATAGCCTCATTTAACTTTTGAATCTCAGGGACCACAATCCTGTGGGAGACTCTTGATTTTACATTTAGCCTTTGAAACTACTGTGTAATGTTGCCTAAAGTTTGTGACTCTAAGAAGCAGCCCCTGGTAGCACAATTAGCATACAACACAAAGTTGGCTTATCTTTCACCCAAGGATATTCAGACCATCTAGACTTCTGCTTTCATGCTTGACAATAAACATATAAACAAGAAATACTTTTTAAATATTCCAAAACCTGATACACAAATTCGTATCCAATTTGTTCTGTCCACTGTGACTTTAATCTGTGTTTTACCACTGACAAAACCATTTTGCTTCCCGTTTACATCTCCAAGTAGTATTAAGTCTGGTCCTGCTTCCAGGGTTCCATTGCATCCAGAGAGATATTTCCTCTTAAAGTGATGCTCATTTCTGGTAACTCAAATTGCAAAATCATTGAATGAAAGGTATGGCTGCTCCTCTGGATGTGTGGATGAGTTCAAAAGTTTTGAAGGCAGTGTCTAGATTCTATTAAGTGATCCCAACTGCATCTTTCCAAGAATAGCCTTGTGATCAGTCTAGAAACTCCAGTATCTGGAAACTTCCTTATTCAAATTATTGTGTGGCCCTATGATTGCTCCTAGACCTTGAGGAGGGAGAACAAATCACATGATAATTTATATATATGTATTTCTTTAAAATGCCTTCATCAGTGAAAATTAATTTAGATATAACTCTGCCTTAATTTTTTAGTGGGAAAATGAATTTGAAGATTATCTTATATATTGCCACCTGCCCTTTAACAGTAGCATGTACTGTGTGAACTTTTGTGTCATTAAATAAACTTTTTTTGAATTTTTGTGAATTTTTATGTAGTATAATTTGATGGTATTTAGATCCTCTCCCCTATCCACACCTCCCCATACTGTACTCCTGCCTTATAATGTGCTCTATTATATATAATAAGGCCTATACTCTAAATTGTGTCTCCAAATGTCCTTCAGTGTGGGTCTATCCACTGGAGCCTTGATAACCTACCAAGAGTTCCATTCCTAAAAGAGGCTGTCTCACCCCCTCCCAGCAGCCATTACTTGCCAATAGTTTCTCAGTTAGGATTAGGGTTTCTTATCCATTTCCCCATGTCTATGTTGGAATTTTGTCTGATTTGAGTTTGTGTGGGATTGTACATGCTGTCACCATTGCTGTAAGTACATATGAGTCACTGACTAGTTTTCTGGAAAACTCTATTTCCTTGTGGTCATCCACCATTTCTGACTCTTAAAATCTTTCTGCCCCCTTTTCTGCAATGATCCCTGAGCTTGGGGAAGGAGAAGTTTAATATAGGTGTTCTATTCAGGGATAAGCACTCTGTAGCCTCTTGTTCTCTGCACATTGGCCAGTTGTGGGTTTCTGCATAATCACCACCTTCTGCATAAGGAAAATTCTCTTCTGAGAGTTGAGAGGTGCATTAATCTATGGGTATAAGAATGAGCCATTAAGAATTGTTTAATACTATAATTATTTAATAGAAAACTGGTATTATTAGGCTGTCCTATGCCCTGTGACCTCTCTAGCCTCAGGTTGCTAAGCCTGATATCAATGTTAAGTATGGACTGCATCCTATGAAATGGACCTTAAATCCAATTGGAAAGTGGTTGGTTACTCCCATAATATTTGTACCACTATTGCACTGGTGGGTATATCTTGCCAGACCAGTTATTATTGTAGTTCACATTCACAGTTGTGTCGGATTGATGATTATTTTTCCTTCTGGTAGCTTGTATAGCACCTTCCAGCACTGTGAAAGCTAGCCAGCAGAGATGAGTCTTTGAAGTCAGCACCAGCTTGATTTTTTTCCTTATATGTTCTACAGTTTATGTATGTACTATCTTCAGCAATAGGGTCTTACCATGATATGAATCCAAATGTAAAAGATCCCAAACACTACACAAAACCCACTATACCTGATAAATACATTCAGCAAAATAGCAGGATATAAAATTACCACCCCAAATCAGTAGCCTTCCTATATACCAACAACAAACATACTGAGAAAAGAAGCTGGGAAATGATCCCATTCATGATAGCCTTAAAAATCTGTAATATGTCTTCAAATAAATCTAACAAAGAAAGTGAGAAAATTGTACAATAAAAAGTTTAAGATCTTGAAGAGAGAAATTAAAGAAGATACCAGAAGATGGAAAGACCTCCCATGCTCCTGGATTGGTAGGATTAATATTGTGAAAATAGTCATCCTACCAAAAGCAATCTACAAATTCAATGCAATATCCATTAAAACTCCAACACAATTCTTCACAGAAATTGAAAAAATAATCTCAAATTTCTTATGGAACCACAAAAAACCCAGGATAGCCAAAATAACTCAGAACAATAAAAGAACAGCTGGAGGCATTACCATCCCTGATCTCAAATTATACTGCAGAGCTACAGTAATAAAAGCAGCATAGTACTGGCATTAAAACAGACATATTGATCAGTGAAATAGAATTGAAGACCCAGATTTAAATCCACACATTTACAGCCACTTGATTTTTGACAAAGGAGCTAAAAATAAACACTGGAGAAAAGATAGCATGTTCAACAAATTGTGCAAGTCAAACTGAATGGCTGCATGTAGAGTTTAACTAGATCCCTATCTCTCATCATACTCAAAACCCAACTCCAAATGGATTAAGAACCACAACACAAGACCCCATACCCTATATCAGTTAGAGGAGAAAGTAGGGAATACTGGAATTTTTAGGCACAGGAAAGGACTTTCTAGGCAGGATTCCAACAATTGACAAATGAGACCACATGAAACTAAAAAGCTTCTGTACATCAAAGGACACCATCATTCAGTGAAGAGGCAACCTACGGAATGAGAAGAAGTCTTGATCAGCTATGCCTCTGACAGAGAGTTCGTATCCAGAATATACAAATAATTTTTTTTAAACCTAAACATGAAAAAAACAAACAACCCAATTAAAAAGTGGAGCATGGCTGGGCGTGGTGGGCGCACACTTTTAATCCCAGCACTCAGTAGGCAGAGGCAGGTGGATCTCTGTGAATTTAAGGCCAGCCTGGTCTACATAGTGAGTTACAGGCCAGTTGGAGCTACAGGGAGACCCTGTCTCAAAAAAAGAGACACTCCCCCCAAAAAAAAAGTGGGGCAAGAAGCTGAATAGGGAATTCTCTAAGGATGAAATGCAAATGGCTGGGAAATACTCTTAAAATGTTCAACGTCTTGAGTCATCAGAGAGATGTAGATTAAAACCACCTTGAGATTTTATCTTACCCTTCTCAGAATGGCAAAAATTAAAACAAAAGCAGTAAATGCTGGTGAGGATGTGGAGAAAGGGGAACTCATACTCTTATCCACTGTTGGTGGCAATACAAACTGGTGCAGCCACTATGGAAATCCGTGTGGTGATCCTTCAAAAAGCTCAAAATTGATGTACCGTATGATCCTACCATACAACCTTTAGGCATATACCCAAAAGACTCTCTACCTTACTGCAGAAATATTTGTTCAACCATGCTCATTGTTGCCTTTTCATAATAGCCAGAACTTGAAAATGAACTTTATGTCCATCAAATGGTAAATGAATAATGAAAGTGTGGTAAATATACACATGGAATATTATTCAACTCTTAAGAAATGAAATCAGGAAATTCTCAATTAAATGGGTCGAACTGGAAACACGTCATCCTGAGTGAGGTAACCCAGACTCAGAAAGGTACATGTCACATGTTCTCTCATAGATGGATGCTAGCTTTGAAATCTTAGATATGAATGTTTCAATTTGAAAATCAGAGAAATCAGGAAACTAATAAATGGAGAGAGGATAACCTTACTGGGAAGGGCGGTAGAATGAAACAGAGTTTTGACACTTGCTTGTAATATTTCTGACATTTAGACAAATTTCATTCTATATCTCAGGAAGTTGAACTATCCTGTGTTTATAATCTCTTGAAAGGATTATCATAAAGAAGCTTGGGCCTGTAGCAGTAGGCAAAATCGATCAGCCCTTGCATTAGGAAGCACTTATCAACTGAACACATTCCTCCATTAAAGGGCTGACCCCTGTGGAGCTGGAGAAACTTATTTGGTCAGAGAACATTAACAACAGTGTTCACTAAAAACTCACTTTTCCTCTTGAAAAAAATCACTTTACTCTTACTTTAAGTTTTAAAAATAGTTTCTAAAATGAGAATGGTTCAAAAAATGGTTAAATGAACTTTCTATGAGTCATACAAATACTTTCAATACAGTAACTTGCTATTTAATTAGGAGAGAGACACAGAGAGAGAGAGTGATAGACAGATACAGAGACAGAGAGACAGAGAGAGACAAAGAGGATGGGATATCTCCAAACACGTAGTCAATGAGCAATTAAACTGAAGACCCAGGGAAGCTGATGTCATAGTTCTAGTCTAAAAACTGGTAATGTTTCACTTTGAGTCCAGATGCAGAAAACAGATATTCCAGCACAAGATGTCAGGGCGATGTAGTGCTCTCCTGCTCAGCCTCCTTGTTCTACTCAGATCTATTGACTGAACAGGGTCCATTAGGGAGGACAATCTGCTTCACCACTCTACTCTTTTAAATGTTAATCATATCCAGAAACAACCACACAGGCAACTCAGAGTATATTTCACCACATGGTTTCACCCATGACCCACTTAAATGACACATAGAATGATCCATTCAAAAGTTCTATCACTAATATACTTAATTCAGTTTCAAGTTCATTCTAGATCTCTGGTAAGCCCCAAGTGAACATGAGGACTTTTTTTCTTTAAAATTCTAATAGAATTGCAAAAGTACCAAGGACTTTATCTTTTGGACTTCACCTTGCAAAGCTCCTGTCTCTTCCCAGTTAGGGTGGCACTCCCTAAACTGGCTCAGAGAGTGTTATCCCCAGTAAACAGGTTCGTCTGATTAGGAACTTTTTGAGTCTGAATGGTCCTTCCCAGTGGTCCTGAACTCTGTAACAATGGGTTCTTGTCCCATTGAGTCAGCACAGTTCTTGGGCATGCTGTCATCATTGTCGCAAGTTCATATTAGCAGGTTCCCAGGGGAGTGAAAGCCTGTTTCCTTATGTTCATGCACCGACCCTGGCTCTTACAATCTTTCCATCCCCTCTTCCACAGTGGTGCCATGGGTAGGTGAGGTTTAACATAGGAGGCCTATTCAGGTACATGCACTCTGCAGTCTATTATTCTCTAAAACTTGGCCAGTTACGGCCTTCTGTGTGCATCACATGCTCTTATATGAGGATGCTTCTCAGGCGAGCGTTAAGGGATTATATTAGTATTCCTTCTACCCCCTGTTCCACCATGTTCCATGAGCTTTATGTATAGAGGTTCCACTCTAGATGTGTCACTTAGGCCTAGGCATCTCTCAGACATATATTCTCTGTGTGTGACCAGTTGTAGAACTTTGTAATAGTCTCGATCTATTGCAAAAAGAAGCTTCACTGATGAGTGGTGTACTGTGTACTTGTTAAGGTGGATGTAGGTCCCTTGCAGGCAGAATGGGAGGCCAAGGCATGGTGTGGGTGGGAACAGCCTGTGGAGGGACTAACCCCCTCTCTAGTTTTATGTTTGAACATAGATGATAACATGAACACTGTACTAACTTGCTTCATTCCTTTAAACACACTGTAAGGAAAATGAGGTAGAAATACAAACTTTCCCAAGTTCCACAGCCAAAACATGACCACACCATCTAACAGTCCCAGCATGTCCCCATGCCAGCTCACTTGTGTGACTGCTGCTTTCTTCACTAGGAACAGAATGACTTCACTCCAGCTGCTACACATCAGTTATTGAGACAATCACAACGGCCCATTTCTGACAAGTCAGTCCAGAGCACAGGATGCTGTTATCTGGTATAATTTTACTTTTCCTTGATGAAATTATTTTCTAACTTTGTACCACATGGTTCTTGAACCTGTTTGCTTGTAATGGGTATCTGAAATGTTGTCTCTTGTAAAAAAAAAAAAAAAAAAAGTCTCTGAGGGGCTGGAGAGATGACTCAGCAGTTAAGAGCACTGACTGCTCTTGCAGCAGACCTGGGTTCAATTCTCAGCATCTACATGATGGCTAATAACCATCTGTAACTCCAGTTCCATGGGAATCCTATGCTCTCTTCTGTCCTCAATGGGCATTGCATGACACAGGTGCACTTACACACATGTAGGCAATACACTCATGCATATAAAATAAAAATAATAAAATACGTTTTACAAAAGTCTCTAAGTAGCTCTCTCCGACCCACAGGCTTCTCTGTCCGGGGTAAGTTGATTGGGCCATCTGCGCCTTGACTCCCCCAGCCTCACTACCCTCCCATCCCACCCCCCCAGGTCTCTCTTCCTAGCCTGGGTCCTGTCCTGTTCCTTGTCTTGGCGCCCTAGACACCTGGAGAATTACCACTGCTTCTTCCTGATCCTTTGCATCCGGAGCAACTCAGTTCTTTCTCAGGTCCCCAGGGGCACTGCTTCTGGGCCTGGCCCTGACGTCACCTCCCTCTGCTTCCCTAGGCCTGCAGGACCTGCAGGCCCCTCCCCAACCCGCAGGCCTCTCTCCCAGGTAAGTTGATCTTGCCATCCATGTGTTGATTCCCCCAGGCTCACTCACCGTCCCATCTCCCCTGCCGGTCTCTCCTCCTAGCCTGGGTCCTGTCCCATTCCTTGTCTTGGCACCTCAGACACCTGGAGAACCACCACTGCTTCCTGATCTTCTGCATCCAGAGCAATTCAGTTCCTTCTTGGGTCCCAAGGAGCACTCCGGGCCTGGCCCAACCCTCACCTACCTCTGCCTCCCTGAGTCTGCACAACCCACCAGCCTCTTTCCTGGATGCCAGGGCTGATCTTTCCTCTCCCTGGTCCTTTGCATCCAGAACAACCAAGCTCCTCAGTGCAGTGCCCAGGGGCCCTTGGGGCCTCCTCCCACCCCCATCTTCCTTTGCATCTCTGGGTGGCATGGCCACCAGCTGCCCTAGACCAGGATCTTTCCTGGGCCCAGCTCCCAGGTCAGTCCAACTCCCAAATTCCAGAGGCCAAAATCTTTCCTGGAGGGATGCAGACCTTAGGAGGAAGCCTGAGAGCATCTGATCCTCATCTGACTTGAGCCTCTGTGAGAACTGAAGATAAAAGCAGTCTGGCCACTCCAATATAAAATCAAAAGAGAGAACTGGAAGCTTAGAGGAACCAGCTTTTCATGCCCAAAAAGCAAACCACAAAGACACATAAAGTTCACAAAAAGAAGCACACCTAAACTTGAAGGCTTGAGTCTCACACAAAAACCAGAAACTACAAAAGGCATTCACATGTCAAAATCACAAAGAACAAATAATAACATGAAAAACCATAATCACTCAGTCTGAAATGAAGAAGGAAGTGAAACACCCAGTAACACAATTAGAAACGACAGGAGAAAACCTCACCAATAGGATGAACAAAATGGAAAACAGAGTATCAAGACTGGTAGATAAAGTGGATGAACTAGACCACTCAGGCAAAGATTATGAAAAAATTTAAGAAATCACAATAATGGAATATGCAGGAATTGTGTGACACCATAAAAAGACACGAATCATAGGAGTACAGGAAGGAGAAGAATCCCAAGACAATGGCATGGACCAGATCTTCAACAGAATCGTGGAAGAAAATTTCCCAAAATTAAAGAAAGACATGCCATTACAAATACAAGAAGCATATAAAACACAAAACAGACAGGACAAGAAAAGAAACTCTCCACGATACATCATAGTAAAAACACTACACATACAAAACAAAGAGACAATACTGAAAGCTGCAAAAGAGAAACAATAAGTCACATATAAAGGAAAACCCATTAGGATTACAGCTGACTTTTCAGTGCAAACTACGAAAGCAAGAAGAGCCTGGACCAAAGTATTCCCAGTTTTAAATGACCACAGATGCCAACCCAGATTACTATACCCAGCCAAAATGTCTATTATAGTCGAAGGGGAAAGAAAAATCTTCCATGACGTAAATAGGCTGAAGGACTTCATGTTCACAGCTAGCCCTTCAGAGAGTTCTGGAAGCAATACAAAGAGCTGAAGAAAGGAATGACTATACCCAAGGGGTTGTGGAAAGAAATTCAATAAAGGTATAACTGTGGAAAACTACAGCTACATCATGAATGTAAATAGGAATAAAAATGATAACATTCAAAACTCCTCTTTCATTAATAACTTTAAATATTAATGGACTGAACTATCTCCCATCTTTTTGTTGTCTGCAAGAAACTCGTCTCACTTTCAAGAACAGACACTATCTCAAAGTGAAAGGATGGAAAAAATATTCCAAGCAAATGTCACTAAGAAAAAACAGGCATAGCAATTCTAATATCTGACAAAATAGACTTTAAACTAAAACTAATCAGAAGAGACAAAGAGGGGCACTTCATTTTGATCAAAGGAACAATGAATCAAGAAGATATTACAATCATGAACCAAACTCTGGTGCACCAAACTTCATCCAACTTCACCAAAATTCACCAAACTTCACCAAACTCTGGTGCACCCAACTTCATCAAAACAATATTATAGGACCTTAGGACCCAGATTAATCCCAACTCATTAATAGTAGGCAACTTCAATACCCCACTGTCTCCATTCGATAGGTCAATAGGGCAGAAATTTAACAGAGAGACATCTGAGTTAAACAATACCATATATCAAATGGACTTGACAGACATCTACCGAGTATTCCACCCAAGCACCAAAGGACATACTTTCTACTCAGCACCCCATGGAACCTTCTCTAAAATCGACCATATACTGAGGCACAAAACAAACTTAAACAAATACAAAAAGATTGAAATAATTCCAAGCATTCTATATGACCATAATGCAAGAAAGCTTACAATCAACACCCGAAGAAGCCAAAAGCACCACACGAACACATGGAGATTAAATAACACACTCCTGAATGATGAATGGGTCAAAAGAGAAATTAAGAAAGAAATAAAAATTGCAACTAAAAGAAAAGGACAATACAACACGACAAAACCTCTGGGACACGCTGAAAGCAGTCCTTAGACGGAAGTTTATACATCCAAGTTCCCACACAAAAAAACCTGGAAAGAACACAAATAAATGACTTAACATTGCAACTCAACACACTTGAAAAGCAACAGCAAACGAAACCCAAACCCAACAGACAAGAAGAAATAACAAAATCAGGGCAGAAATGAATGAAATCGAAACAAAGAAAACAATACAAAGAATCAACAATTCCAAGAGCTGCTTCTTTGAAAAGATAAACAAGATTGACAGACCACTAGCCCAGTTAACCAAAAGAAAGTAAGAGCACCTCAAAATCAACAAAATCAGAGATAAAAGGGGAAACATCACAACAGACACCAGAAAGATACAGAACATAATAAGGGAATATTTAAAAATCTATATGCTACTAAATATGAAAACCTAAAGGAAATGGACAGATATGTATAGGCATGGGAACTACCAAAACTAAACCAAGAAGAGATTACCTTAAACAGATCCAT
>NW_008342641.1:654267-655629 GCF_000622305.1 Nannospalax galili | reverse complement strand
GAACATACCTCAACATAATTAAAGCCATATATAACAAACCCACAGCCAACATCATTCTAAATGGAGAGAAACTGGAAGCATTCCCATTGAAATCAGGAACCAGACCCGGCTGTCCACTAACTCCACTTCTCTTTAACATAGGGCTTGAAACTCTTGCAAGAGCAGTAAGAGCAGGAAATTAAAGGAGTAATAATTGGAAAAGAAGAGATCAAATTATCCCTTTTTGCAGATGATATGATTTTACATCTAAGAGATGCCAAAAATTCCACCAAAAGAACTCATAGAAATTATTAACATGTTCAGTAAGGTGGCAGATTATAAAATTAACCTACAAAAGTCTGTAGCCTTTCTATATACCAATAACAAGCAATCAGAGAAAGAGTACATAGAAACACTCCCCTTCACAATAGCTTCAAAAAAAAATAATAATAAAATATCTTGGAATAAACATGACCAAAGACATTAAAGAGCTCTACAATGAAAATTTTAAATCATTAAAGAGATTGAGGAAGACATCAGAAAATGGAAGGACTTCCCATGCTCTTGGATTGGAAGAATTAATATTGTCAAAATGACCATCCTACCAAAAGTCATTTGTAGATTCAATGCAATGTCAATCAAAATCCCCAGGATATTTTTCACAGAATTGGAAAAATACATCCTAATATTCATATGGAAGCACAAAAGACCTCGGATCGCCAAAACAACCCTGAGCACTAAGAGCAATGCTGGGGGGATTACTATACCAGATTTTAAGCTGTATTACAGACCTATAGTTATAAAAATAACATAGTACTAGCACAAAAGTAGACCCATAGACCAATGGAAGAATATTGAAGTCCTAAATAGGAGTAAATACGATTTAGCCATCTGATATTTGACAAAGGGGCCAAGAACATTTATTGAAGGAAAGGCAACATGTTCAGCAAGTGGTGCTGGCAAAACTGGATCTCCACCTGTAGAAGAATGAAACTAAATCCCTATCTTTCACCCTGCACAAAAGTCAATTCCCAAATGGATCAAAGACCTCAGCATAAAGCCCGAAACTCTGAAACTATTAGATGAAAACATTGGAAGAAACATACAAGATATAGGTGAAGGCAAGAATTTTCTAAACCAGACATCAATTGCTCAGGAAACAAGGGCAAGAATTAACAAACGGGACCTTGTTAAACTAAAAAGCTTCTGTACATCAAAGTAGGCAACCAGGGAAGCGATCAGAAAACCCATAGAATGGGAGAAAATCTTTACCAGTGACACATCTGACAGAGGTGTAATATCCAGAATATATAATGAACTCAAAAAACAGAGAATCAAGACAAGAAGTAACCCAATTAAAAGATGGGCTAAGGAGCTGAACAG
>NW_008342641.1:651353-652674 GCF_000622305.1 Nannospalax galili | reverse complement strand
CTCCTCTCCCTCCGTTCACTGGCTACTCTGAGCTTCATCTAGGTCTCTCCATTCTTCTCCATTCCCGGTCCATCTCAGCCTCTGGGTCCACTACCTTGTTTCCTTCTACTTTGGCTCCTACTGGCTGGTCACGCACCACATTGCAGAACCTCTCCTAACTCGTTTTTGCTTGCTCAAAATCACACCGGTGTGTGGGAGGTTCCACCCTGCCTTTGACTACAGGATGCTGTGGTCACTGGTGGGGACACGCACAACTCATATCCCCCCCTTGTGATTGCAGAACGCTGCCCTGGGGTTCTGGAATTTAACTTTAATCAGCAATAAAAAAAGGATGCTTTTCTTTTGTTGCCTGATTCTTCTTGTTCTCGTTTTTACATGACCTAAGCCAAACCTTTCTCTTCCTGCTCTCTCTCTCTCTCACTCCCTGTTTCTCTCTGTCTCTCTTTCTCTCTCTCTCCCTCTCTCTCTCTCTCCTCTCCCTCCATTCACTGGCTACTCTGAGCTTCATCTAGGCCTCTCCATTCTTCTCCATTCCCAGTCCATCTCGGCCTCTGGGCCCACTCTTCTACTGGCTGGTCATGCACCACATTGCTGAACCTCTCCCAACTCATTTCTACTCGCTCGAAATCACACCGGTGTGTGGGAGGTTCTGCCCTGTCTTTGACTACAAGATGCTGTGGTCACTGGCGGGGACACGCACAACTCATACTCCCCCCCCCAATGATTGCAGGATGCTGCCCTGGGGTTTGGAAATTCAACTCGAATCACCAATACAAAAAAAAAGGACACTTTTGTTTTGTTGCCTGATTCTTCTTGTTCTCGTTTTTACATGACCTAAGCCAAACCTTTCTCTTCCTGCTCTCTCTCTCTCTCACTCCCTCTTTCTCTCTGTCTCTCTTTCTCTCTCTCTCCCTCTCTCTCTCTCTCCTCTCCCTCCATTCACTGGCTACTCTGTGCTTCATCTAGGCCTCTCCATTCTTCTCCATTCCCAGCCCATCTCGGCCTCCAGGCCCACTACCTTGTTTCCTACTGGCTGGCCACGCACCACATTGCTGAACCTCTCCTAACTCGTTTTTGCTCACTTGAAATCACACCAGTGTGTGGGAGGTTCTGCCCTGTCTTTGACTACAGGACGCTGTGGTCACTGGCAGGGAAACACACAACTCGTATTCCCCTCCCCCAAGTGATTGCAGGATGCTGCCCTGGGGTTTGGGAATTCAACTCGAATCAACAATACAAAAAAAGGATGCTTTTGTTTTGTTGCCTGATTCTTCTCATTCTCGTTTTTACCTGACCTAAGCCAAACCTTTCTCTTCCTGCT
>NW_008342641.1:648864-649879 GCF_000622305.1 Nannospalax galili | reverse complement strand
GATTTTCTTCCATTCTGTGGGTTTTCTCTTCACTTCCCTCGTTGCCTCCTTTGATGTACAGAATGGATTTGAACCAGTGTCCAGTCTACAAAGAGGAGGGTCAACACAGAGGAATCATTTCCTCCATGCTTCCAAGCAAAGCCAACCATGGTGGAACAGGACCTCTGACTTATCTTCACATACGTGGAACTGGTAAAAGAAAGGAGCCAGGGGCTCCTCCCAAGCCCAACTGACCTCTGAGGAACAGATCCTCAAACGACATTAAGAGTAAAAATAAATTGGTTTATCTGGGTCAACTGTATGGCCTTACACACCCAAAAGGAAAGTATAACCAAAGATTAAAGGGTTCAATAAAATTTCTTTAGAGCCCATATGCATAGCTAAAGGCTATATAGCAAGCAACAATGCCAGATAGGAGATACCTTCTTTTGAGTTGTTGGCAAGGGTGGTCAAAGGGACTCCCAGATGGTAACCCAGCATAGGATTGGGAAAATGAACAGCAGACCCCAATTTTATCTAAAGGAATATTGACAACTGATTGCTGCTAGGTGAGGAACAGCTGACCCTCCTAAAACAAAGAGCTGACTAGATTCAACAGAAGGGCAAGTAGTGGGGATTGGCTGGAGTGCCAACAACACAGCAGACAGTAGCAGGGATAGCAGAGTATAAGGGCTCTAGTGGGGGGAGGGAGGCTATGGGAGGGTGCCATCTGAGAAGTGGGTGTGTAGTCGAATAAGATGGTTTGGGATGTTCTGTGTGATATACATACATACAAAAAAAACAACAATTTTTTAAAAAATGTATTATATTTGAGGAGGAAGTGTGGAAATGTACATCATGCTAATTAGTAGAGGTGATAAACATTACCATTGAAATCTACTCAATGACTTTATGGACATACACAGGTGTCAAGGATCCAAGTGCCCCTGATTATGACTAGTAATAATCAGATGCATACAGATTAGAGATGCATATGCCAACATCTCAGTGTTAGTAGCAAAAACAATGAGTCTTT
>NW_008342641.1:619851-648829 GCF_000622305.1 Nannospalax galili | reverse complement strand
TTTTATGTCTTACAGGGCTTATACTGAGTTCAGTACTGTATAACTGTATTAACTCAACTGTGAACCTAGATACTTACACCCTCTTGTGAAAGAGATGTACTCCTGCTCTGGAGTGTGTTACTGAATATGTTAAATCTGTAGTAAAATGCTTCTTCTAATCATGTAGTTATTAAAAATTTTTTTAAATAATGATAAAAAAATAAGAAGAATTAGTAAATGTGAAAAACATTACCATGGAAATCTACCTGATGACTTTATATCCATGCTCAGATGCCAAGGAGCTCAGAAAGTAACCCACTGTCACTAGTTATAGTCAGATATATAGAGATTAGAAACGCATGTGCAAACATCTTAATGTAAATTGCATTTAAAATGAATTTTTCTGTATTACACTGTGAAAAAAAGCCTCTAAGTACAGGATGAACAAACTTTTGATAAAGCCCCCTTGAGCCAGTCCTATGCAGCCCTCTTAAGACCTGTGTTTTTTGGAAAATACTTGCTTCAGGTCACTAGAGAAAAACATTATAAGGATTTTAAAAACTGTTAGTTCTTTGAGAATTTCATAGAGCGTTTTCAGTCATACTCACTCTCCCCTCCCCAGCTCCTCCCAGGTCCACAACCTGTCCCTACTCACCCAACTTTGTTTCCTCAATTTGTGCTGCTCGTATATTCTTGGGTGTGTGGCCAGCCACAGGGAGTGGTCGACCTACCAGGGGGAAAAAGCAAAGCTATTCTTGAGAACACAAATGCAAGATTAAGAAGTTCCTATAAAATATAAAACTTTGTGTTCTTGAGAAAACTCTGGCTTTTTTCTGTTCCTTCATAACTTTGTCTGATCCCTTTGGCCAAATTTTGGAGACACATTCTCTTGGGATCCTCTCAACCTAAGATGACCATTTTTCTGGAAAACCTCCACTTCCTTGCCTTGTTTCCTCACCATAAAGCCGACTTGTATACTGGTCATCCCATTTGCATGATTTCACGAGAAGGTGCAGTCATCATTTTGAGAGATTTGATATGGAAAAAAAAACGTCCATTTTGCAATGTACCTCAAAGAAAGAAACAAGGAGATCATCAAGATAAATTTGTCTTTCTTATGTAAAAGTGATCATTTTAAGGCAGGCATAGCAGTGAAGGCCTTTAATCTCAGCACTCAGGAGGCAGAAGCAGGGAGAGTTCTGTGAGATCAAGGTCAGCCTGATCTACATAATGAGTTCCAGGCTAGCTGAGGTTGCAAGGAGACCCTGTCTCAGGATAGATGGATGGATAGACAGACAGTCAGAAAGATAGATGGATGGATAGAATTCTATTTAACATAGGAACTGTCTTCTTTGTTTCTGTACTTCAAGGATTATTGAATGATGCCCTTTAAAAATTTTTTAAATTTATTTTTATTTTACACATATTAGTTTTAAGCCTACATGTGTGTAAGTGCACCAGAGTCATGTAGTGCCTGAGGAGGACAGAAGAGGATATAGGATCCCCTGGAAATGGAGTTACAGACAGTTGTTAGCTGCCATGTGGGTGCTGGGATTCAAACCTGGGTCTTCTGCAAGAACAGCTACTACTCTTAACCTCTAAGGCATTTCCCCAGCCCTGATGCCCTTTTCTTAAGGTTTTATTTTTTAATTTTGTATATGTGTGTTGTCTGTGTGCACATGAGTGCAACTGCCTGGGGGCCAGAGGCATTGGAGCCCCTTGGAGCCAGATTCACAAATGGTTGTGAGCCGTCTTCATGTGGGTACTAGGAATCAAACTCTGGTCCTCTGCAAGAGAAATATTCACTATGAACTGCTGAACCATCTCTCCAACCCAAGTGATATTCTTTTAAATTGTTCAACATCATAGAACTTTCTGAACTATTTTCTTGTAATCTTTAAAGAACTGAGTTTAAATCATTCATTATATACACTATGGGAATACTTAATACAGACAAATAAATAATAGTAAATAATTTCTAACCTAAAGAAAAAGTACTAAATTGTATTTCTTTGTATAAGTACTAAAAAGTATATACACAGTAGCCTTTTTTTTATAGCTACGCTATAGCAAAAAATAAAGGTTTGCATTTCAAAATAAAAAGGTTTTCTTGCATGACTGAGGGTCTCTAAGAATTCTTTTACCTTATAGATATTCTATACGCTTAATGTTTTGATTTGTCTAAGACTGAGGTTAAATCTATCATAATTCAAATTATCCTACATTAGTTTTATGGATTAAGTGAATTACTCTTGCTTCTATAAAATTAAAAATTATATATAGGGCTGGAGAGACAGCTCATGGGTTATGAGCACTCACTGACTGATCTTGTAGAGGACCCAGATTCCATTTTCAGCACCCACATGATGGCTAACAACTGTCCTTAGCTACAATTTCAGGGTATCCAACACCCTCTTCTGGCCTCTATGGACATTGTAAGACACAGGTGCACCTACATACATACAAGCAAAACACTCACACACCTAAAATAAAAATAATATTTTAATTATATATATTGTATTTAAAAACAGTAATAAGTATTTAAATGTTCAATTTAATAAAAATTTACAATGTTGCAGACATTGTATTTAAATGGGAGGGAATAGGGAGGGTTATACAGGAGCCATGGGGATAAAGGGGAAGAGGATGCTCAAGAGGGGCAACCATAGGAGACAGCTATTATCAAGGGTGAAACGGAGAAGAGTGGAGGCACTTTAACTGGGCAGGGAGGACGGAAGAGTAGACAGAGAAAGAGAAATGAGAGCTAAATAATGGTTAGCTGGTGTGAAAAACCAGAAGGAGATGTATTAGTTCAAAATCCTACTTTAAAATTACACATACACTATCTCTACATGTGTCTATGTGTATAGCTGAAAGCTACATAAAAAGAAACAGTACCAGGCAAGAGAAACCTCTCTTTGAGTTGTTGCCCAGGAGAGTCCCAAAATTATACAAACTACTGTCACAGCCCTTGATTGCCTCCTAGACGTTGAAGATAAGGCCCTGTTGCTGAAGAGACAACATACTTTGGACACAGGACTTGGAGCAACGGAGCTGGAACTCACCTGGAAGCCACCTCCCTGAAGCTAACTCATAATTTTGGAGGACACTATGCAAACTGCTAAGGGAGAACATCAACTGATGCTTCAAGTCCAGCTTTAATGTCTAATAACCACAACAATGACTGCCACAGCAAACTACATTGATGCAGTAGTGGCACTTTTTTTTTTTATCTTTTTGAGACAGGGTCTCCTTGTAGGTCCAGCTGTCCTGGAACTCACTATGTAGACCATGCTGGCCTTGAACTCACAGAGATCCACCTGCCTCTGCCTCCCAAGTGCTGGGATTAAAGGTGTGTACCACCACGCCCGGCAGTAGTGGCATTTTTATCATGGGGATAACTGGACTTAAAGCCCACTCAGTGGGCGGGAACTCATGTGTGGTACTGTAAACATAGCCAAATACACATGGCTGGAGAAGTCATAGATTCTAGAGAAAATCCAAAGGTTGTCACATCCCTCCTTTTAAAAAATTAATAAAAATAATTTACAATGTATTATATAAAAATGTAATGATAGCTAAATTGTACTTTCCAGATCCTTCATTTTATTTATGATCATACATAGATTACTAAGTCTATTTAGAAATGATCCTTCAGGGGCTAAAGAGATGGTTCAGCAGTTAAGAGCAATGGCTATTCTTGCAGAGAACCCAGGTTCAATTTCCAGCACCCACATGACAGTGAACAACCATTTGTAACCCCAGTTCCATGGGATCTGATGCTCTCTTCTAACCTCTGCATGCATTGTACAACATGGATGTACCCACATACAGCAGGCAATAAACTCATACACATAAAATAAATGAAAAAGAAAAAAAAGAAATGATCCTCTAATACAGAATCATTCCTAAATGCATTTAGACGAGATACAAAAGTTACTAAAAGTAATTTGACAATTATTTCTTTTGTTCTTGACATTGATGTATTCATATATATGGTGGGGAAGGGTATGCATTCCACAGCCCACATGTGGAGGCTGGAGGATAAACTTGTGGAGCTGATTCTCTTCTGCCAGCTTTACATGGATTCCAAGGATTGAACTCAGGTTGCTAGAGTTGTACAAAAAGCACCTTTACCCTCTGAGTCCTTGATACAGGCCCACGACTCTTACATAGGAATTCCTTTGGGTAATAAAACAAAGCACTTAGCACAATATGGTATGAAATAAGGCTTACAGAAAAATAAAACACAAGAAGATTAATTAAATTTGTCTAAAAGTTTCCAGATTTTAAGGAAATTGTTATGAGACTTTGTCTACTAGGTCAGTATTTACAACCTAACAAATTATGAAGACAATTTATTGCTTTGGATATATAATATGTTAAGTACAGTAACAAATAATTTTCAGCTATTGAACACTCTGAAATTAAAAGGAATATATTATGATTAAGCACAATGATTAAAACAGTCCCTGAATCCAAGGATTTTTCAGAATCTGACATTAACAGGTATTTCCTTTGATCTGTGGATAGTGTGAGTATTTTAGGAAAGCTGCCTGACAAAACCCTTAGAGACATGTGGCTTCTTTGGGTCTTTAATTAGTACCCAAACCCAAGTTAATACAGATAATGTTAAGAGTTAAGAAAAAGAAGAGGTTGGAAAGATGGTTCAGCAGTTACGAGCACTGCGTGCTCTTGCAGAGGACTAGGGCTCGGTTCCCAACGCCCACATGGTGGCTAAAAACCATGGAGTTACCATCCATAACTCCAGTTCCAGGGAATCCAGGGCCTGGAAGTCTTCTGATTCTGCAGGCATTGCAGGACATGGGTGCACTTACATACATGCAGACGATACACGCCTACACATAAAAATTTTTTAACTCTTTATTTTTTATTGATATCCTGAGACAAAGCATTTATAAACAAACTATTGTTTGTTGTAAGAATCCATCAAATAATTAATAATTAGTCCTACAGATAGACAAACAGCCATCTTAAACATATCAGTACACCATAAGCTGGTAAACATTTTTCCTGGGATAGAAATAATTATTACTTAAAATTAGTATATCTTTTTAAATAATAGATAATTTATTGAGAATTTCATACATGCATATAAGGTGTTTTGATCAAATCCATGCCCACTCCCTCCCCTCCAACTCCTCCCATATCTATCCATCACTTTTTTCTGATAACTTCATGTACTCTTTCTTCTTCTTTCATTGATTTATTTATTTTTATGGGGCTTTTGGCTACTCTAACATTCCCCCCATCTGAAGAGGTAACCCTCAAATCTTTTAAGGATTAGATACAAGCTCTCAAATACTTCCAACATTTTTGGCCTTTGGAACAGAGTATGTTGCTAAGAGGCCCAAGGACATTTTGACTTTTAGCCCCTACTTTCTTTTGGGGTCTTTTTACCCTAACTGCCTAGCCAATTCCTACCTCCTATTCTTATCACACCATCCTCTGAAGAGGTTACCCAAATTGCCAATAGGGAATCTGGACGCAGGCCACTCTGGCTTCTTCCGTGCCGAACAGGGATGCATGATGAGGCAATTGGAGTATCCCTTCAGTGGGTCTATTTAAAAGACTCCCAAATTGCATAACTCTTGTCTGTAGGGGGAAAAGAAAGTCCTGGAATCATGAATAGGAGATGTGAAGGAGAAGTAAATTACATGTCCCAGACATTAGGCTTAAGTCTAAATTAAAAGTTCTTTAGATAATTATTTCTCATTGATGATTTTGTTCTGAATCAGAAAGTGCTGCTCATATGTAAGACTTCAAATCTTGTCTGTAATGCCCACCTGTAGCTAAGGGAGACAACCAGCTATTGTTCTAAAATGATGGATAAATTTCTTTTCTCCCCCTATCTAGAAGCCTTTGAGAGGGAACTGACACTGATTCTAACCACTCCAGCAGCTATCAAAATACCTGAAAGCAAATCCTGAAGACAAAAGAAAAATGAGGAAGAACCCAAAAGAGGGATGTTTTCAGAAGCCCTTGTCAAGAAATTCCAATGGACTTCCATATGAACATTTGAAAATTGTCCTGTTGACTTTTTTCTAGTTCCCTGTCTAGAGCTTGTAATGCTAATTGCTCTTGCCTTTACTTCTCCTACACATAAAATTTAAAACAATAAAATTTAAAAATAAATTTTTAAAAGAGTTAACAAAAATTAAACTTTAAAATTCAATTAATTCAGTTCAGAGCCTCCATCAAACCCACTGATTCTCAAGCCTTACAGCCTTTTCTGCTTACAAACACACATCCACATTTCCAGCTGGTCTCTTGGAGCTCGCTGTTGCTGATCTTTTCACCCTTCTCTGTCCATTGCTATGGCACTCCCAGTGAGAACCTCTCCTCTCCTTACCTAAAGAAGAAAAAAATCCAGTTTCTCACCTATATTTAGAAACTGTCCTACCTGGCACAGCCTTCCCAGATCTTCTTCCATGGGATCTTGATTTAGTTGTTTCTTAATTTGTTTTCAAAGAAAAACTAAAAATCTCCAAGCAGGCTACGAAGATTTAAATTTAGGCTTAAAATATAAGTTCTGATTGAACTCCAGTTGATAAGGTTGTTTTCCATAGAGGTGGTATACATTACAATCTATATACACCCACTGGAACTAAAGGCTTAAATAAACAGCAGTTTGGGGAGTCAGAATTATCACTGTTGTGGTTGAAATGTATGCAAAGTAAGAGAAGGCCTTTAGAATACTCCAAGGGTGATGAGTTGGAATCTGGGTAACTCAGCTGAGAGCGTAGGAGCAGTGACACTCGAATAGCAGTCCTCACACCTAACAACCCATCTTGATTTCCAGTAATAGGGCTTCTTGGAATAATAGCTGATTGTAGAATGGAGCGAGAAATGGATAAGATGTGACTCAAGCACTGTGTAGTGCTAGAAAGTAAGCAAGTGCTCACGAAGAAACGTGTATCCTTGGGGGTGTGCCAGAGGGACATAAATGGATGGGAGTGTGTCAGAGGAACGTATACGGATGGGAGTGTATGAAAGAGATTTATATACTTATATCGATGGGAGTGTGTTGCAGGGACACAGGAACAAGCTAAGAGAACTTTAAGAAAAGTGTAATCAGCTAAATAAATAAGCTAGATGTGGCAGCACATTTTTGTAACCCCAATATTCAGGAGACTGAGACAGGAGGTTTGAGAGTTCAAAACTAGGTTAGATTACATAGTAATCTCCAGGCCAGCATAAGATACATAGCTAAGACTCTATTCCATTCAACCAATCAATCAACCAATCAACCAATCAATCAATCAATCAATCAATCAGTAAAATAGCATTGGATTATAACTTAAAGTATTAAATAAATATTTATAAATTCATGCAAATAAAAATAAGTGGTTAAGGAAACGAATGAAGGAAAATAGACAGGTCTCTATGCAAATATTCTGTTATTGGAATATGCCTTGATATGTGATGAGTGAAGCTTTACCCCTACAGTTTTCCTTCCCCAAACCCCAAAGCCCCAGCCCCAAACCCCTAGTTTAATCATAAGGAAAACATTAGGCAGAGTCCAGTGGAAAGGCACCAAGCACTCCTCAAAACTCTCCTGGTGATCAGAAACAAATCTGAGAGGCTCTCACACCCAAGAGCAGCTGAAAGTGACTTAATGGAACATGCTGTGTTGTCTACGTGAAATTCTGGAAGAGAAAAAACATTAAGGACTGAGACTAGGCCTTGAGCTTGTCTAGTATGTGTAGGGCTCTGGGACTCAACACCAAGCACTGAAAAGGGAGATGAGATGTTTGGTACTAAGTAAGGAAATCTGGAAAAAAACCTGAATAAACTGTGGACTTTAGTTAATGATAATGTATCAAAGTTGATTCACTGATTTTAACAGATGCTTCTTGCTGCCAATCCAGAGCCCCAACTGCTTAACATTCCTTAAAACCCTTCCTGGGTTCCCAGTAGAGCGTATTCTTCTTTACTGCAACAACATGTTCATCATGACTCTATTCCCAGTGTCTCTGACTGGTGGCCTGACAACTATCAAATGACAATGCCCAACCATGATCTGATAACAACAACCTTCACATATGTGCTTTCTGAGTGTAATTCTTGGTTTTATTTTGCACCACAGTATTTATTTTTAGATTTCTTTTTCATTCCAAAACCAAAATATCATGCTGTTTTTATAAAGCATAGATTCTCCAAAAAGACTAAGTATTTCTCTAATTGACCTCAAGGTGGCAGGCTTGAATAAAAGATATTTCCATTTTAAAGTCCTGGCTTCACAGAAGTTATCTTTGAAGTTGGAACGACAAATGGTTTTTCATTATTTCTTTTAGACTTAAAAAAAGTATCCATATTTCTATATTTATTTCCTTGATGGTTTCTTAATAGAAGATCTTATTCAAGATTTTTCCTGGGATCCTGAAGCCTGTCGTGAGAATCTAATGGCCTTTTAAAATGGTGATAAATGGAAAAAACACATTTAGCAGACCTGCAGTAACATAGGTTCAGTGCACACAACCTATCACTGCTCCCTCACAGTGTTACTTCTGGATGGCAAAAGGGCTTACAGTATTAGTTCTAAGTAATTGAACTGTTTCTACAATAATGTGATAGTTAATATTTCTTTCTGGATGTTTTTATCCACTGTGCTGTCTCATTATTTAGAAAGTAGAACTCCAGGGAATGATTTGGTAGCAACAGCATCATGAAGTTCTCCCAAATAAGTAAAACAATGTACTTTTCCGATATCTATTTTTATTAATTTTTATGCATTTCATATAATACATCAATCATATTTAGACCCTTTCCCCTATCTGCACCTCTCTCATCCTCTACTGAATTTCATGCATGTATGTGCATGTTAAGGTCTATCAAGACAAGTTTGTAACACCAGATATCGGTGGTGTGAGTTCATCCACTGGAGTCTAGTCAGCCTATCTTGCATTACTCCCTTAAAGACCAACTGTCCCTATCCAGCAGCTAAAGTTGGGGCTTCTTGTCCATTTCCCCAGTTCTGTGCTGGGTTTTGTCTAGTTTGAGTGCATAGGTCTTGTGCATGCTGTCACCACTGCTACAAGTTCAGATGAGCAAGTTCCCAGAGGTTTAGAAAACTCTATTTCCTTGTGGCCATCCACCACCCCTGGCTCTTACATTCCCCCGCCCCTCTTCTGCAGTGGTCCCTGATCCCTGGGTGGGTGAGGTTTAATACAGGAGTCCTATCCAGGGATACATACTCAACAGTCTCTTATTCTCTACATTTTGGCCACTTGTGGCTTTCTGTGTGTATTGCACTCTGTTACATGCAGAAGCTTTGCTGGTGAGAATTGGGAGATGCATTAATAGTCTCTCTACTCCCTGTTCCACTATCTTCCATGAGCCTTAGGTACAGAGGTTGCATTGTATATGTGTCACTTAGGGCTGGCATCTCATGGACATTTATTCTGTGCTTGACCAGTAGTGGAACCCTGTAATAGTTTTCATCTGTTGCAAAAAGAAGCTTTTTGATTCCACTTTATTTTAGAAGCATATATTATTGCCTCTTCTGATTTCATTAGGGAAAGCAGCATAGCACGGTAGTTTATAGGTTTTAGAGTCAGACAATTCAAGCTTAGATCTAATTCTGCTTCTGTGTCATACTACCTAACTTCTCTGAGCCTGGTCTATAAAATGGGGATTATGATCTTTCTCAGAGTTGCTGTGAATGTCAAACCGAATCGTGAAAAACACTTAACACAGCTTAATAAATGACAGTATTATTTTGGAGGAAGGGGGAAGGGTGATGCGAGAATGTTTTTTAAAAAATACTATGAATTGTGAGCAAAACTCCAGCAAAGATAAGTAAGAATATGCTGATCTTTTACAAAGTGTGTCTGTGAGACAGCAGAAGACCAACTTTTAGGGACAATACCACTAAGAACTCGCTCTGAAATTCAAAGCAGATCATCTAATGATTTTGACTCCTTTGCTTCAACTATCCTCCTAGTATATGCGTAAGCACAGATGTGAATCAATGACCAAAGGAATTCCCTGAATGTTCTGTTTTGCATAAGACTCCTTAGACCCTCAGAAAATAGGAACCAGAGTAGTTGGGTCATAGGAAACCTCCTGTGTAGGCCAGATTCAAATTCTGCCAGCTCAGAAAAGATTAAATTTCATTTGGAACAAGCATAATGTTTACGTGTATAGACTCTGCAAGTCACGCCCATACATATGGCTATCAGCTGATGAGGAGATATGAAACACATTGGTCTGTCAAATGCTTTTGTAATTCAGTATAGCAGAAGGGGAACATAAAGTAAAGTGAGGTGCTCCGAAGGAGTACTGGGCAGCAACTAGCATCAAAATTGACGTAGGATTCAGAAAGAACCTAAGGAAATATCCAGCTATCATTTAGATCCATATACAATTTTTGCTTAGGAGGGGCCCTGGGTGTAGCCCACCCTCTGTCAGCAGAGATGCCAACTACTGGTTAATCGACAGACACATGGTTAATTGTTTTTGCCAAATTCCCAAAGCACAAAATGGCTAATAATCAAAGCCATGTAGCCAGAGGACAATTAGACTTTTGCTATAGAAAGTGGACTGAGTCATTTTCACAGTAAACTAGGAATATTTTCTCCTATCTGAGTATTATTAATAGAGTTTAGTATTTTGCAGTACTAAACAGAGTTTAACATTGAAAGCAGCCCCTTGAGCTACCCAACCCTCTTTCCCAGGTTTGCTCCTTTGCTGTTGTTGTCGTCGCTGCCTTTATTTGTAGGTTCATGATCCTGAATATCAAAATTTCAACACATGAAACTCAATGAACTTTGAACCAAATAAATCATCTTCATCAAAATGAGTCAAGAAGGAAGGCATCAGCGGAGAGCTTATCTTAGTAAGTAAAACGCAAATCCATAATAACAGTGAACACCGGAGGGCAGTAATACACAGTATATGTTACCTCTTTTTCCCTTTAAACAATAAGTTTTTTCTTACGTCTCCAGTTTGAAAAGGAATGTCCCCGAGAGTTTCCATTGCTCCAGGAGAGAAATGTGCTCTATTTGGTCTTTGTGGTCACAAGTCAGACTGTCTTGGTTTGCGAGGGGTAGGGTGGGCAGTTGTGCTAAGCTTCTCTGTAGAGGGGTACTGAGGGATGCAGTTTCTGCTGCAGCTGTTGGCAGTCCTGGAAAAGCACCATGCAGAGGAGAGGGGAAGAGACCTGGAGCCCCTGTGGCGTGGGAACAGATGGTGTACAGGAGAGCCCAAAGCCAGCCATCCTCCAGATGGAAGGGCACATGCGTCCCTGCGCAGAGCCAGCTCTGGCTGACACACAGCGGCATCCAGAACTTTCTGGCTGAATTTGAAATTCAAGTATTTCAAATGTTGAAAAGATCAGAAAGATGGAATTTCTCTCTAGAGATGTTTGGGTTCTTATACTAAAGGATATATAAATGACCCTGGCCAAACCCTGGATGCTTCAGTTATTCTCAGGTAACACAGTCATCTTTCACACTCTGGGCCGGGAGGGGCACTAAAGACAAATCAGAAGTAGGAGATTATGACAACACTCAAAGCTTTGGAAAGTTATGAGCTTTTATTGAGCACAGAAAAGAAAGATACTGTGAAGGATCTGTTCAGAAATTAGTTGAACTACAGTTTTACCCTGGAAATTAATTACGTAATAATTGCTAACTATGCCGAGTGCTGAATGAGGTCAAACATCATTAAACTACTTTAGTCCTTATAATGATCCTATGGGGGGGATATGCCATAACGGTCCCATTTCACAGATGGGGACCTGAGGTGAAAAATGTTGAATGATTCAGCTAAGGACACACTTGCTGTTAAGTACCGAAGCTGAGTGATGTTGGGTCCAGGAAGTCTTGTCAGAACTTTTATACTGCATTTGTTACAAAATGAGAAATACAAAGTTCCCTTCTACGAATGAAAGGAAATTCTTCTTGAGTTTTAGTATCTGGAGTTAATGTTAAGTCATCTGAATATATATAATATATATATATATATATATATAAAACATATTTGGTGAATGTAAAAATACTGTTTTATAAAGAATTACTTAGCAAATTTGGAATTCATATTGGAACTTTTACTTGTACCTTAACTCTGCATCCTGGTTTGAGACACTGTTTTAACATTTATATATCCTTTAGTATAGGAACCCAAATATCTCTAGAGAGAAATTCCATCTTCCTGATCTTTTCAACATTTGAAATACTTGGCGTTGAGTCTAACATACAGAATCTGTTCAACAGATATTTATCAACTGTTTGAGCATCTTCAATAAATATTTTTGCTTCAGTAAATATTAATTATGGGTGAAAGGTGCATCCACCAGAAACACTTAGTCATACTGTACATTATAATAGAAAAGTGAGTTTTGTAAAAGATGATAAAATTGAAAAGATTAAATGTGTTTGGATCATTAGTACATTTTAAAGAATCATTGATGATTTCCTAACAGATCAGTGTACTTAACAGAAAAGGGAGAGATGATAGAAGTTTTAAATGACAAATTTGGGATTCTCAAGGGAAGGAGCCAACATTGTGTGGTAACAATGGGCTGAGCACCTGCACAATTGTTCTATCTTAATCTTCCAGAAACTCCAAAAACACATTACTATTCCCACCTTAAAGATATGGAAGGTGACTTTTAGGATGGCCAGGTAACTTACCCCATAACTGATCAGAATTAGAACATGTCTGGCTTCAAAACCCATTTTATTTCCATTCCCGATTATAAACGCAAGAATTCATTCTAGTGAGGTGTGGTGGCTCACAACTGTAATGCAAGCACTGTGGCGACTGAGGCAGGAAGGTTAGTTCAAGGCCAGCCTGAACTACTTAGTGAGACTCTGTCACAAACTTTTTTGTCTTTACACCCCTTAGGAGTCACTGCCTGCCTCAGCTGGGATCAGAAGACCTGTCTTGAGTCTTCATCTCTGGATCAGTCTCCCTGAAGATCCATTAGGACAAGTGTCCAGAAGCTAGCAGGACAGCCACCACTGCAGAGTGAGGCCATAGCCATCTCTGCTCTGAAGATACCTTTATAATGCTCCTCCCTTCACTGTTCAAGGAGGCCTTCACCAGAAGGCACAGTAAGATGCTGAGGGTGATGGTGGCAGCCTGACCCTTCCCCTGCCTCCTTGTGGGGGCCCTGATGAAGAACCCCCTCCATGGAGACCTTCCAGGCTTGACTGGATTGCTGAGCTAGGAAGGTGGAAACTCAAGTGCTCAGTTTTCAGAACGTGCATCTGAATTTCTGGAAGGCATTGGCTGGAACCTCGGATGGTGGCTGCTCTCCACATGAGTATGACACAAAAAGTGGATAACCATGTGGTTTCTGGAGTGAAGCAGCCTTTGAAGGTATTGGTTGACCTCTACCTCTAGTCCCATCATCTCAATGAACACCAAAACATTTCCTACAGTGAGCACAGCAGAGAACATGCTTGCTCCAGCTGTGCGATCAGAAGCTGCAGATTTCTGTGATAACCTACCTAGAGTATCCTAGAGCGCCTAGAAATATTTTAGCCAGACTGTATCCAGGAGTTGGAAGTGAATACATACTTGGACTTGGGAACCCTGGCCAGGTTTGTCCCTGGCCTGGGCTAGATGAGAAATCTTCGCAAACTCCTTCTCAAAAGAATCTACAAGATGATTGAGGGGTTTGAAGACACACACAGCGATCTGGAGATGTGTGGCAGCATGTGCATTTCTCAGTTCCCGAAGCTCAGTACTCTCCAGCAACTCTCTATGAATGGTGTATGTTTTCTCAAGGGCCTGGTCCAGGTAGTCAGATGCTGGAATAATTCCTTGGAGACTCTCTTAATCAATCACTGCCAGCTTTCACAGTCAGACTTGAATTATCTGTCCCAGTGCCCCAGCCTTTGTCAGTTCAAACACCTAAACCTGAGTGGTGTCATATTTTTCCATTTGCATCATGGGCCACTCCAAGTTTTTCTAGAAAGAGTGAGAGCCACTCTGCTGATCCTTGACTTGCAAGGTGTAGGATGATGGACTCCCAACTCATTGATCTTCTACCTGCCCTGAGTTACTGTTTCCAGCTCACCATGGTGTAATTATTTCTATGGAAACTACGTCTTGATGCCCAACCTAAAGAAGTTGCTTCACCTGGCCGCCAATCTTAGCCAGTTGTCCTTGGAATTAGACCTTGTCCCTCAGGACAGCTTGGAGACATGGGTGTTGTCCTTGTAAAAAGACTTACCAACTTTCTACTCATGGACATACTGGGCTATAAGGCAGGCCAAGATGATAAGCTTTCCGACCCATATGAGCCTGGATTGTCTGGGACACTGTGTCTATAATCTGGAGACTAGTCTATATTCCTGTTGGCAGAAAAAGAATGTTACCCTCTGGACACTGAGAAATGAAAGCCAAGACTCAGGTGAGTCATTAGAGGACACGGAGCATGTGGATTCAAACAGTGTTCAGTGTGCGTGAGAAAAAGATCCTGAGGGAGGAAACAGAGATGGAAGCTACGGGGGCAGATATCTTGTGGAGTCTAAAAGATAGCTCTAAATTTTAAATGTGGCTTCCGCAAGACAGGTGAGCAATGGTTTCTTTGCAATGGTAGTTGTAAAGTGGTCAGACCTGGAAGCTGGCTGCTCTCATTCTGGCATCCTCTGTGACCCATTAACTTGCTGTTCACTTCCAAGGTCAGCAAAGTCCCAGGACTGTAGGGAAAACATGAGGCTGAAGTCCAAGAGCTCACAACCTCTGAACAAACTGGCTCTAAGTGGTCATTCCATTCTTCGCTCCTGTCCTGGCAGCGGTGACATCCCACTTGTCATTGGGCCATGTGCCTAAAGTAATCAGCCTAAAGTGATCAAAGCAGAAACAGCCACTGGCTAGTGAGAAGGATTTGAAAATGGTAGGAGACTCCACTCCAGGACACTTGGACTATGAAGGCCCACAGACACACTGAAGGGGGTAGAACAAAACAAGGCAAAAAGGAGCAAACGGCATGCGGTGGATCTCCCCGCCCCCCGATCTTCAGCTGGAGAGTTTGCATAAAGGCCTCTGATACAGGGACACGTGTTCTTCTCCTGGCCTAAAGGACTGAAAGACCCTATGGACTGGTGAGGTCTTGTACTGTCTTACCTGCCCATTTGTGATCTCTGCCTTTTCTTTTCTAGAGGAATTCCTCAGGCTAGCCATTACAGCCGCCATCATTATGATTTGAACTTCCCATAGTGATCATCTCTCCTCTGGCTCTCTTCAGTCATGACAGCTCAGTAAGAACAGAATAAGTCTTTATTTAAAGAATGGTAAAGTGAGTTAACTTTGAGATGATTCTTATAAATGAATGGAAGATGTTGCCCCAATCAGATCTTTGTCTTCACTCTGTCTAGCTGCCTCTACGGGTCAATGCCTGCATGTCCTCAGTGCTCACAATGGACCGTAGCTCTCAGCTTCTGCTTCCTGGAGCATTTCCACTCTGGCTTCTAGCATCTCTCTTCTCCAGCCCCCAACTATGCAATTCTGGATTTATGTTTACCTCTTCATTTCCTGTCATTCCACCGAGCAACTCGGGCAGGAGTCAAAGCTCAGTCACTAACAAAGTTTCGGGTTGTGAGACTCAGTCTTCTTCCATTCGTGTTGCTCTCTCCCTGTGTTGGTTTGCTCAGGATCTCACTCCAAGACAGAGATGGGGCTGGCTACCCTCAGATAGCTCCTGGCTCAGGTCCCCTGCCTATGTGGCCTTGCTAAGCTGTAAAAGAGCATCGCCAGCAGCAGATTTGAGAATTTACCTTCTCAAGAGTGTTCAGATGTTTCCAGCCTATGGTCCAGGGCCCCATGCTGCCTCATGCAGTTGGAGGTAGTGATGAATGAAGTCCTACACAAAGCTGTAAGCGTACTTTAAAATGCTATGAGATATTAGGATGCAATTTTTTTTTGTAGCTCCATTGCATGGTTCCTGAGCATGAACTGGGAAGATGACAACATTATGACACAATGTCAAAAAGCTGGACAAAGCCAGGCATGATGGCACATGCCTTTTATCTCAGCACTGCAGAGGCAGAGGCAAGCAGATCTCTGTGAGATAGAGACAAGCCTGGTCTACAGCAAGTTCCAGGCCAGCTGGGGCTACAGAGAGACCCTGTTTAAAACAAACAAACAGCAAGAGGTTGGACAGACCTGCAATGTAACATGGGGTTATACAATGTTAGTGCATGTTCAAATTAAATATCAAAAGAATTATAGACATAGTCTGGATTAGGGTTTCTCTTTCAATCTTTCCATTTAAAAGCATTTTTACATGTGTTTATTTATGTGCATATGAGCACATGCACATCACAGCATACCTGTGAGATCAGAGCACAACTTGCAGGAATTCTCTCTCCTTCCATCATCTGGGTCCTGGGTATCAAATTCATATCCATGGCAAGAGCCTTTACCTGCTGAACCATCACATGGGCCACTTCTCACTATTTGTAAACCATCATCTTTATTAATATGTAATTCATATATTATTGGAATCACTAATTTAAAATGGACAGTCAGGTTTTTCACAGAATAATTTGAGATTCTTTAATTACCTTACTTCTTGTTAATAAAAACTCATCAGCAGTCATTTCCCCTTTTCCATGCTCTTTCCACAGTCCTCCACCCTCAGCCCTAAGGTATGGCTAATCTTTCTGTTTTATAGATTTGTTTACTTTAGGCATTTCATATGAATGTAATAATATCATATGTAGTCTATTATGACTGGTTTCTTTTATTTGCATGCTTTCAAGGTTTATCCATGTTGTATCATGTATTACTGCTTTGTTCTTTTTTATTATTAAGTAATAGTCTACTCTGTGGACAGATCTCTTTTTTTAATTCACTGTTGATGGATCCTTATAATTACAGACAAGTATCTCAGCCACCACTCATCAAAGAAGCTTCTTTTGCAACAGACAGAGACTCTTGCAGATTTCCACACTGGTCACACACAGAGATTGTCTGTGAATTGCGTAAGCCTAAGTGGTACACTACAGTGCAACCCCTGCACCTAAGTCTCAAGGAACATAGAACATGAGGTAAAGAGGACACTAATGGATGTCTCAATTCTCATCAATGAAGCTCTCACATGCAAGAGAGGGCCAGGAACACAAAAGGTCACAAATGGCCAAACCACAGAGAGTAAGAATCTAAAGAGTGTGGGTCCTTGGACAGGACTCGTATATTAAATCCCCCCCCCCCGACCAGGGCTCAGGGACCATTACAGAAGAGGGGGCAGAAATGTAATTGTCCAGGAATGTGACAGCCTTGGGGTTTTCTCTAAGATCTATGACCTCTCCAGCCATGTGTATTCGGCTATGTTTACAGAACCACACATGAGTTTCCTCCCATTGAGTGAGCTTTAAGTCCAATTAGGTAGCTGTTGATTACCCCCCAAGACAAAAGTGCCACTACTGCACGAATGTTGTTTGCTGTGCCAGTCATTGATGTGGTTATTAAGCCTTGAAGCTGGGGTTAGGGATGTTCTCCCTTATGGACTTCCATGGTATCATAATACAGATGTCATTGAAAGTCAAGCTGATTACTGACTTAAGAGTTAGACATGTCATAGATAGAACTGGTAAAAGAAAGGAGCCAAGAGTTCCTCCCAAGCCCATGTGACCCCTGAGGAACAGATCCTCAAACAACGTTAAGAGTAAAAATAAATTGGTTTGTCTGGGCCAACTGTATGGTCTTGAACGCCCAACAGGAAAATATATCCAAAGATTAAAGTGATCAGTATAATTCCTTAAGAGTCCATGTGTATAGCTAAAGGCTACATAACAAGAAACAATGCCAAACAGAAGATACCTTTCTTTGAGTTGTTGGCCAGGGTGGCTCAAGAGACCCCCAGACAGTAACCCAGCATAGAACTGGGAAAATGAACAGCAGACCCAAATCTTATCTAAAGGAATATTGGCAACTGATTGCTGCCAGATGAGGAAGAGCTGATCTTCCTAAAACAAGGAACTCTAGATAGACTGACTAGACTCAGAGGATGGACAAGCACTGGGGATCAGCTATGGGCACTGACAACACAGTGGTCAGTAACAGGGATGACAGAGTATATGGGTTCCAGTGGGGTGGGGCGGAGGTTATGGGAGGGTGCCATTTGGGATGTGGGTATGTAGATGAATAAGATTGTTTGGGATGTTCTGTATGAAATACACATACAAAAAATCAATAGATAAAAAAATGAGTTGTATTTGAGGAAGAAACATAAAAACTTTCTTCATGTTAATTAGTAGAGGTGAAAAACATTACCATTGAAATCTACCTGATGACTTTATATCCATGTTCAGGTGCCAGGGATCTCAGAAAGTAACCTACTGTAACTAGTAATAATCATATACATAGAGATTAGAGATGCATGTGCAAACATCTAAATGCTAGTTGTATTAAAAATGAGTTTTTCTGTAGGAAACTATATTTTAAAATGAAATGGAGATCTTTTTTGAAGGCTAAAACTCTTGTGCCCAGAGAATGGGTCCCCAAGAATTACCACGGAGTCCAGAGAGCATGCAAGAACAAAGAGTATTCGGGCTCGAGCTTGGACTCTCAGACCAAACCGACGTGGTGGATCCGTTTGAGAGCCCCCATTGCAGAGGGAAGGGGCTTTTTATAGGTTTTAGACAAAGGAAGAAGGGGAATGACAGAGTCTCATCTTGATTGGTTTAAAGAGCCCGCACACGCCAACATACTTTTGAACTGATTGATTACAAAGGGTGCAGCCTTGGAGGCTTTTCATTGGCGGGTGCTACCTTCAGGGCTGTGGAATGTACTGACTGCTAGCCTCAGGGCTAGAGGACCCTGTTTATTCCTTATAAGGCCTTAAACCTGCCTGGGCCCCCTGGACATGCCCAGGCTTGTCTAGTCTATGTCCATGAGACATCACAAAATGGAGGAATCAGTCAAAATGGAGATGGTTCAGTTTGTCCCTCTGGTTCCCTCAAGCCAAGCGATTTACAGAAGTGAAAAAAGCAGTGAGTCCTAAAGAGGGGCAGGGATCTAAGGAGTCCAGGGGAGGGGGCCAAGGAGGAGGGTTACACATTTCCCCCTCTCCTTGTAACTTGGAGGCCCCAATCATGGGGCTTCCTGGAATTCAATGGCATCCCAGCTTAGAGGCTGGTATTGTGATCTCATGACCATTATTTGGATTGCCCCTAGTCAGTCCTTCATGAACTGTACTAACCTGTTTAAGATACAGGGTCCGAGGGTTAAGAGTAGGATCAAAATGAGGAGGGGGCCTATCAAGGTGGACACTAAGGTGGTCAGCCAGGGAGATGCATTGAACCAAGACTTGAACCATCCCTGTTGAGCCTCTCGCTCTCTTTTTCTCTTAGCTAATCCTTCTCTTACCTTAGCCATAGTATCTTTGACTACCCCTGAATGATCGACATAAAAACAGCATTCCTCTCCCAGGGCTACACACAGCCCCCCCCACAACCACCATTGCAGGAAGATCAGGTTTAATCCCCATCAATTTTGCAATACCACTTCTGCTAGGGAGGACAGGGATTCTTGTAAATGGGAAATTGTGTTTTCCAGCCTTTCTATATCTACATCTATTGTGGCTCTCAATCTTGAGTACTGTTGGTGTTGGGTGGCTAGTGAGGCCGCTCCTGTCCCAGCCCCAATGAGGCTGATTCCAATAATCATACTTAGATTAAGGGCTGTGGCTGTGATTGGCTCCCTGGCAACCTGGGATCAAGTCTTGTTTATCCGTCCCAACAGTTCATCATTAGTATGGTATAGTAGTCTTTGAGGACTTTGTTTGGTCTAATCTCAACTGTGGGTTCAGGGAGTAAGCCGATTACTTGAAGGATCCTGAAAACTGATCCCAAGCTCTCAGACTTCAACTGAATGCCCCAAGTATAACCCATCTCTCAATTGGGGGGTCTTCCTTCCTCGGTCTGTGAAACTTATTTTAATAAGATTGCAGTTAGGATAGCATTTATTCCTTTGGGTCCATGCGGGGATGTTACAGGCAGCGGCAGGCATGACTGCTGGGCAGCCAATGAGTGTTAGTGTGATAAAATCATCTTTAACAGGGGGTGTCCAATCTATGAACACTGTAGTCAGGCAATCCCGTGATTTGCAATAAAAGTCATAAGGTGTCCCACATTTTCCTTCTCCCCCTTTTGCCTGCAGGCATTGGGTCAAACATCGAAACTTTGGGTGGAGTCTGTGGGACCTATACCAGTAATCAATTCTGAAAGGTCCAGGTTCAAATCTGGGTACCAGGCAGATGGGGGAACTACTTTGGACATCTGGGCCAGGACTCTCATAGAGTTAACATCTATAAGTTTCCAGGTTGAATTAAAGGGCTGGTGGGGGTTGGCACCACAAACACTTATAACAATTAGTATAGTATAGTAAGCATTAAGAGTGGCTTAGACTTAACTTGAGAGGATTCTCTGCATTTTGGTGAACTTTCCATGCCTGGGGTCCTGATGCAGGGGCCTGAGGGTCCTCTGGGTCGTTGGGGTGTGGATCACCTCTCTGGATGTGACTGTGATGTATCCAGGTAGCAATTCCGTCTACCTTGACGGCCGTGGGTGTAGTCAGGAGCACCAAATAAGGGCCCTTCCAGCGAAGCTCAAGTGTCTCATGGCAGTGTAGTAGGACATAGACCCAGTCACCTGATTGATAATTGTGTGGAGTGGGAGGGGGTGCTGTCTCGTAGGTAGCTCTCAGCTGGGGCCACACGTTCTTGTGTGCTCGAGTCACAGCCTCTAAAGAATTAGGCAACTGACGGTTATCAAATTTGGCGATTAGTTCAGCTCTTAAATTGGGAAGAATAGGAGGGGGTCTTCCAAACATGATTTCATAGGAGGTTAACCCTAACAGATAGGGTGAGTTCCGCACCCTATACAGGGTGAAGGGAAGGAGAGCCACCCAGTCTCTGCCGGTCTCCATGGTTAATTTGGTACAGATGTCTTTTAGGGTTCTATTCATTCTCTCTACCTGTCCTGAGCTCTGGGGCCTGTATGCACAATGTAATTTCCATTTTTCCCCCAATATCCTAGATAATTCTTGGGTTACCTGTGAAGCAAATACTGGTCCATTATCAGAGCTCAGAAGGGCTGGGATACCACACCTGGGTAAGATATCTTCCAGCAATTTCTTGGTCGTTACCTGAGCGGTCTCATGCTTGGTGGGGAAGGCTTCAGTCCATCCTGAAAACGTGTCTACCAGAACTAATAGGTATTTGTAACCCTACTTTCCTGGCTTAATTTCTGTAAAGTCCATTTCCTAGTGGGCCCCTGGTCTGGAGGCCCTTCTTTGGATGCCCCATTCCTTAGGGTGATTTTCAGCATTGGTCAACTTGCAACTAAGACATGCAGAGGTGTGGGAGACAGGCTTGAACCCAGGGTGAAAGTCTTAATGACAGCCATACAGCAAGCCTGAGGCAATGGCCTGACCGCTGGAGCCACAAGGAATGCCTTGTGACATTTGCTCCCATTGGCAGATCATGAGACTGATGCCTAGAGCTCTCCACTCCTTAATCACCACCCTTGGAATCCAAAATTGCAACACTTAGATATGCAACAGTCAGGGTCATGTGGTTTCCAGGTATCCAGGCTCTGTAATCTGAAACCCAGTATGCTAATGAGGCATCCTACCTGCTATTCTGTGATAGGATGTTAAGTCTGTTATGCTAATAGGACGCTAAGTCTGTTATGCTAATAAGGTATCCTACTTGCTGTGCTGTGATTAGACCACTACCCCTATATAAGCTTGTGCCTTCCCGCAGTAAAGCAGATCTGTGTCATTGAACCTGGTCTCCTGTGTCCAAATGCGGCTTTGCTGACACAGTCTCCCCAGCAGCCCTGGGGTCCAGGACCGGGCAGAAGCAGTGATGACAGGAGGCAGCACAGGGCAAGCAGAAGAGCAACCTCAGCCCAGGGCAAGTGGAGGAGCAGCCTCGACACTGTGAGAATGAAGAAGCAGCACCCACGAGAATGGAGGAGCAGCTGCTGCTGGCGGTGACCACAGATGGCACCCAACGTGGGGCACAAAAAGCCCAACCCCACAAGGCTGTACACTTTGGGCATCTGGTGCTCTCTTTGCCAGTGATTCTTCTGTGGGTGCTCACTGCTTTCATTCTCCTGTGCTTCCTCTTCTGGCTCACAGTCTTCAGTTTGGCGTGTCATTCCTGTCTCCACGGATCATCTTCCTGAATGGCTCCTGAGTCCTTTTGGGTACGTCTTGCAGTGTGAGTGACATCCAGTATGGGGAATAGTCATCCAGCTGCTGCCGGCCCCCATGCTGCTGCACAGGTTTCTCTCCTCAGGAGTAGGCAAATTAGGGTTACAGAGAAGGAAGTAACTAAGGTATTAGATGAAATGCTAGCTTTTTCTCCCTGGTTTACTGATTCCTGCTGTTGGGATCTGGAGCAATGGGCTTGTGTGCTATTCATGGCCAGGAAGAGAGAAGTTGGAGGGGTGTCCATTATCTGGGCCGTTCTACCCCATTGTGACTGCCATTCTGGCCTCTCTTTGGGGATTTCCCCCTGATGCCCCCGAGCAGAATAATCTCATACTAAAAAACATAGATAAACAAATAAAGCAACTGGATAGTGGGGATGGCTTGTCCTAGGCATTTCCAGTCAAAACCAAACTAATTGATTTCTCATCTGATGCGGAAACAATAACTGCTGATAATGAGGTAAAAAATGATGAACTAGCATCCAAGGGTCCCCCTGATAAAAAACAGGAAGTCAAGATCACCCCTGCCCCACCATTACGGGGCGGTGGCTACCCTCCGCCATCTTGTATTCGCTTTGATGAAAAACGAGAAGTTAAGGAAGCCTCCACTCCGCCATTACAGGGTGATGGCTACTTTCTGCCATTTTGCACTAGCTCTAAGGAATTTTCCCCCAATCCATCTACCCCTCCCTTCCAGAGGAGGACTGGAAGCCCCTGCCACCTAGGCCCCTCTCCACAGTTTTTCCTGGTTACTGTCTATCAGGGACTACAGAACCCTAATGTCTGGAATCCATATTCTCATGATACTTTGAAAAAGCTGAGTAAGGCAGCCATTGAGGATGGCATTCATTCCCCTTGGTTTGGTCAACTATTAGATAATCAGCCATGCAGCCAATACCCCCTATGACTAGCAGAATATTGCCTGTCTACAGGGAGGTGATTTTCTCTTATGGAAGGCTGCTTATCAGGACAAATGCAAACAGGCAGAGCACAATAGAAATGCCAATGTTCAAAACATTGGGTTTGACACCCTGGTAGGGCATGGTACTTTCGAAATCCCACAAGCTCAGGCACAGGAACCTCCTCGCTACTTTGAACAAGTGTGGCTTTGCAAGCTCCATGCTTTCCAAAGTATGCCAACTCGTGAGGATACCAAATTAACAAGATTGATATAAAAACAAGGTGAGCCTTTCTCTGACTTCATTGAAAGTTGCCAACAAAGTGTTAATAGGAAAATCAGCCATCGGGGGGTCACAGATGCTTTGCTCAAGGATCTTGAATATGAAGGCTTCTCTACCAAGTGTCACCTTGCCATAGGACCTGTTAGACACAAGGATGTCTCTGAACGGATTCTGGCCTGTCAGGATGTGGGGACTGCTCGAGCTCATGCCACAGCTCTCACTGAGGCACTGGCACTCATCACCCACAGGTCAAAACAGACAAGGGCAAATGTTGGGCCTGTGGAGGATGACAGATCAATGGTCTCACACCTGCCCTAACAAGATCTGGCAGATGGACGTTACTCACTTCCCTTCCTTTGGCAAGCTCAAATATATCCATCATATTATTGACACCTGTTGTTAATGCAAGGGCGAGGCTATGCTTGTGTCTTTCCAGATAATGTTCCAGCCCTCATTTGGATCTGAGCCCAGAATATCAGAATTGCCCATGACGAAAACACTCCCTCCAAAACCACCGACCCTGGAGATGGCAGCCCTGACCCTGGAGGAAGTGATGCACCTCTCAACCACTGGGAGACCGATCTGGCATCACAGAACACAAAAGCAACCAGCTCCAATGGACAACCAATAACCTGGGACGACCTTGAGTATCTCACTTCACAAGCAGAGACTATAGCCATTACTGGTATCTCCTAATTTTTGGATGCTGCATTGTTAATTTTGTTAAGGCCAGTTCAGTTAGCTGTTACCCCACCTCCAGATCTTGCCAGGCATGTCTTTGCAAATAAGGACCCACTGTTCCTTGCCCTACCAACCTATAATTGGCCTCTGACAGGTTTCAACAAATTTTTGACCACTGAGGAGGCCTTTAAACAAGCCAATTCTGGATGTACTGCCTCTCCCTCTGCCATACAACACAAAGGGACCAGCTCTTGAAGGGTCCCATGGCCTGGGGCCTTCCAGAGCATCCACCTGGACCTCCAACAGGCAATCTCGAAACTGGGCCCAAAGACCAAAAGTGTGCAGGGACTGAAGACACAAAGACAAGAGACACTCACTGATCGGATCAGGCAGACTCTACGCTCTGGGGTCCAGTTGGGGGGGGGGTCTTGGGGATCCCAGACAAGCCCCCAAATGTTGTGCCCAGAGAACGGGTCCCCAAGAATTACCACAAAGTCCAGAGAGCATGCAAGAACGAAGAGTTTTTATTCGGGCTCGAGCTCAGACTCTCAGACCAAACCAACGTGGTGGATCCATCTGAGAGCCCCCATTGCAGAGGGAAGGGGATTTTTATAGGTTTTAGACAAAGGAAGGAGGGGAATGACAGTCTCATCTTGATTGGTTTAAAAAGCCCATGTGCGCCAACATACTTTTGAACTGATTGATTACAAAGGGTACAGCCTTGGAGGCTTTTCATTGGTGGGTGCTACCTTCAGGGCTGTGGAATGTACTGACTGCTAGCTTCAGGGCTAGAGGACCCTGTTTATTCCTTATAAGGCCTTAAACCTGCCTGGGCCCCCTGGACATGCCCAGGCTTGTCTAGTCTATGACCATGAGTCATCACAAAATGGAGGAATCAGTCAAAATGGAGATGGTTCAGTTTGTCCCTCTGGTTCCCTCAAGCCAAGCGATTTACAGAAGTGAAAAAAGCAGTGAGTCCTAAAGAGGGGCAGGGGTCTAGGGAGTCCAGGGGAGGGGGCCAAGGAGGAGGGTTCCACAAAAACCTCATTCAATTTTACGTCTTATAGGATTTATACTGAGTGCAATATTGAATAACTGTATTAATTCAACTGTGAACCTAAAAAATTATAGCCAATTTTGAAAGAGATGTGTCTTTTCTCTGGAAATTGTTATTAAATATGTCAGTGTTGTTGTAATGAAATACTTCTGATTACATGGCTATTAAATAAATAATTTTTAAAATTACTTAAAAAAAGAGTTAGACATGTCCAAAACACATGTCTTATTTTGAAGTTCAATGCATTTACAACTTTTTGTGGTACTTGGGACTGAATGCAGGGCCTCAGTTATGCTAGGCAAGTGCACTACCATTATATTCCAGCTCTTCTGTGACATGCCCAAGTCCCCATGATCAGATCTTGTAGCTTTTCATATGTATGTCACAGAAGTGGTGTATCTGGTTAAACAGACTGGAGTTTGAAGTTACCTTCACAGAGGTGGTGAGCCGGGTCTCAGCATCTTCCTCTGGCACCTCTTCTGCTCCTCATCATGACACCAAGCATGGCTGTGGCCTGTCTTAGACAGCTTCTCTATCATTCTGTCACTAATCAACACAATTCTGAGCTCAAGGGTTTTTTTTCATGTTGGGTGGCTGTGGGAGAGAAGTGTGCCATCGAAAAAGTAACATCATGGCAAGAAAGGAGAAATGGGGTGGAAGAAATAAGGGGGATAAGGAGGGAGGGAGTGGAAGGGAGAGAGAAAACAGGAATGAGGACTCTCAGACCAGTTAAGAGGCAAGAAGAAAAAAAAAATCTTTTTCATGCCTTATGTTTTTTATGCTGAATGCATAAACTATAAATGCTATAGGTTCAATTTCATTAGGTTGTCTTGCCTTCATACTTTTAAAAAATACAAAGAAAAGATGTCAGTTTAAGCTTAATCTTTATTTAGACTATATATCTCACCATGAGGATACGAAAGTTAGATAGACTTCTTATTTTAGAAAAAAAAGAGGATAAGAAGTGTTTTTCTAACAGATCTGAAAGCCTCCTTAAAATAGTATCGGTAGTCATTCACTATCTCTTCTTATAAGGAGTTAGGATTCGGTGGGCTCAGTTGTAGGAAATCAGTAATAAGTCCTAAAACATATAGAATGTTAGAAGCAGAGTCAAGGCAGTGAGGAAACTTCAATCTTGCAGTTTGTTCAAAGTTCTATGATAAGACAACACTCTTGAAACCCATCTAGAGTCTTGACTCTCTCCTTAGGATCTAGACCTGTCCATGAAGCCTAGTCTCCATCAGCCAACCACAATCCTAACAGTATGAAAGGGGGTAAACCCAGAGCCTGTCTTCCAAAGTGTGAGATCCTGGCCTTGCACTGCCTACGGCATCCACACATGTAAGACTCCATAGCAGCTGTTCATTTTAGAGCAGTTGGGGGGCAATCTGAGGTTCTCATATCCAACCCTCTATTTTGGAGCTAGTCCTGGAACAGGCATGCCTTTGTGTGACAGAAAAACTCACCTCTCAGGATGGGGGATACCCTGAACCAGGGCACCAGAGTGTCACAGAGGTTTAACCCACTAGCACAGCTGCTCAAGCCACAAATCACCAGATGATCCTGTTACTTTTCAAAGATACTCCCCCTTCACATCAGCAAAACTAGGAGGTGTCGAAAATAAGAATTCTTTCATGAGGATCCGTAGTGAAATGATGGTGAGATCTTGCTGATGAAAGTACTTTAGGGAACAGAAAAGATCACCATGGGAATAGCTAAGAATGATATTTTATTTGTTTGTTTTTATTCTCTGTGAATGAGTGTTTTGCCTACATGTATGCAAAGTAATTTTATTACTGTTTTGTTTAGTGTAGGCACATGGGGAGGGCATGTGCTTGCATTACATACATGGGGAGGTCAGAGAGCAATTTGTGGGAGTCAGTTCTTTTCTGCTGTGTAGGTCCTGGGAATTGAGCTAAGGTGGCAATAGATACTTTACCTGCTGAGTCATCTCACTGGCCCTCAGGCCAGGGATTTGGATTCAATGAGAGTTTCATACAATGTATTTTGATTGTATTCAAACCCTTACCCCATCTCCTCTCAGATCCAAACCCAC
Organism: Nannospalax galili; assembly: GCF_000622305.1. Classification (NCBI taxonomy): domain Eukaryota; kingdom Metazoa; phylum Chordata; class Mammalia; order Rodentia; family Spalacidae; genus Nannospalax; species Nannospalax galili. Next base: position 621,673 of record NW_008342641.1, on the reverse strand, counting down.
CTCTGCACTTCTTGCTCTGTGTGTGTGTGTGTGTGTGTGTGTGTCTATGAAAGCCTATTGAGTCCAATTTGTATTCCCCAAATATGCTTGGATTTCCTGTCCATTTCCTGTCCATTTCCTGAAGCCTGGTCAACCTACCCAGTGCCACATCCTTAAAGAAAATGGATTTTCTCTCTCCCAGCTATCAATTGCCAATAGTTCCTCAACTAGGACTGAGGCTTCATGCCACCTCCCAACCACCTGCTGGGGTTTTTTCCAGTGTGAGCTTGCACAGGTCATGTGCATGCTATCATGACCACTGTAGGTTTATATGTGCAGCTTCTCTGTTGTGTCCAGAAAATGCTGTTTCATTGCATTCAACAACCACCTCCAGCTCTTACAATCTTTCCACTGCCTCATCTCCTATGATTCCTGAACCTCTGGGCAGGGGCATGATATAGGAGTTGTGTTTAGGGCTGAGCACTCCATGGTCTCTTATTCTCTGCTCATTGACCACTTGTGGGTCTATGTGTTATTCATCATCTGCTGCAAGAAGAAGCTTCTCTGGTGAGAGTTGAGAGTTGAGGGTATAATAATATGTCATTAGGAGTTAGCTTAATACTATGTCCATTTGGCAGAATAATAGTAGCAGCTTCTCTCCTACAGCCTATGGCCTGTCTAACCACAGGTTCTTGTCCCCAATAACAGAGTTAGGTATGGACTCCATCCTGTTTAGCAGACCTTCGATCCAATCAAAAAGTTGTTAGATAGTCCCATGACATTGTGCCACTATGGCACCAGTGGGCATATCTTTCCAGACCAGTCATTGCTACAGTTCTGTAGGGTGCAGAGCACCTTCCAGCACTATGAAAGCTAGCCACTAAAAACAAAGCTTTGAAGTTAGTAACAGCTTGATTTCTCCATGACTCACTTATGCCATGTCTTCACAATAGGATCTGACCATCGGGATCTAGAGGGTAACAAAGAGCAATGGAAATAGCTAGAATTGTTTGAATGTCTAAGGGACCCTCCTGGTCAACAACCTCAAAAGAAGGAGTCCATTCCTGTCACTGTGTTTTTTATTTGCTAGCCTTTGGTGCCTGGTAGGGGCAATGTTGCCCCATTATAGGAGAACTCCATTTAAACTCCCTCTCTCTGTCATCTCTGTCTCTTTCTCTGTGTCTCTCTCTCTCTCTCTCTCTCATTCTAGGAGATTCTACAGTGGTATGTTTAAATGTGAATCATTCCAAAGGCCATTACTGTGAGTTGTCCCTCTCCATACTCCTACTTTACCCTCCAGACCCACACCCTTTTTAACCATTTCTATAACATTGTATATTTCCCTCTTTATATTACTGCATTCTGTCTCTCCTCCCATGAGACCCTCTCCCACTCCCATGGACCCTTACTAGTGTCCTGAACTCTGTGGATTTTCCAATTGCAATACACACATCAACTTAAGAAAGAGACCATACAACATTTTTCTTTATGGGCTTTAGTTATTTTACTTAGGGTGATTGTTTCCATCTCCATCCATTTACCTGCAAATTTCATAATTTTATCTTTCTTAACAGCTAAATAATATTCTATTGTGTAAATGGACCACATTTGTGGGAAGCGAGCACGGCTGAGCCAGCCAAAGATGGCGCCCTGGCTGGCTGCCAAACCTCATGCTGTTTACTTCTACTCTTGGCTGACTGCCAAGGCTCGTGAATCCCGCTTGTTTACTCCAAACATGGTGAGCCGAACAGGTGCTGCCAGCCTGATGATCTTGCTACGTGGCCAATGAGCTGCCACTCTGCCTGCCCGCTGCACGTGTGTGTGCCCTGATTGGTCCTGGCCT
>NW_008342641.1:607296-617656 GCF_000622305.1 Nannospalax galili | reverse complement strand
TCTATATATCTGATTATTACTAGTCACAGTTGGTTACTTTCTGAGCTCCTTGGCATCTGAGCATGGATATAAAGTCATCAGGTAGTGTGGGAAGCGAGCACAGCCGAGCCAGCCAAAGATGGAGCCCTGGCTGGCTGCCAAACCTCGTGCTGTTTACTTCAACTCTTGGCTGATTGCCAAGGCTCGTGAATCCCGCTTGTTTACCCCAACTCTGAAGTATGGTGAGCCCCAAAACAGGTGCTGCCAGCCTGATGATCTTGCTACGTGCCTATGAGCTACACTCTGCCTGGCCGCTGCACGTGTGTGAGCCCTGATTGGTACCGGCTGGGGGGAGGGCTGTTGGAAACGCTATATAAAGAGCTGAAGTGTGTAATAGAAAGACAGAGACAGCATCACAGGAGACAGAGACAGCATCATGAGAGACAGCATCATAGGGGACAGAGACAGCATCATGAGAGACAGCATCATAGGAGACAGAGACAGCATCATAGGAGACAGCATCATAGTGAAGAGAATGAGAGAATAAAGGAAGAAAGAGAAACAGAAGCTTGAACCTCACCTTGGTGTCTGTGTCATTTTTCCTCGGCTCTGCTGGACAGAGTTGTGGCTCCCGACACACATTTTCATTATCCATTCAGTGGTTGACAGACATCTAGCTTGTTTCCATGTCCTTGATATTGTGAATAGAGCATCAATGAACATAGATGAGGAGGAATCTCTGTAGTGAGAGACAGAGTCCTTTGGCATGTGCCCATTCTGTAAGTTTCTGTGTCATTTTTCCTCGGCTCTGCTGGACAGAGTCGTGGCTCGCGACACACATTTTCATTATCCATTCAGTGGTTGACAGACATCTAGCTTGTTTCCATGTCCTTGATATTGTGAATAGAGCATCAATGAACATAGATGAGCAGGAATCTCTGTAGTGAGAGACAGAGTCCTTTGGCATGTGCCCATTCTGTAAGTTGTCTCTTCACTCCGTTGATGGTGTCCTTTGATGTAAAGAAGGTTTTGTTTTTATGAGATCCCATTTGTCAATAATTTGTTTTAATGCCTGTGCTATCAGGGTCCTGTTCAAAAAGTTCTTTCCTATGCCTATAACTATAAATACCACTGTTTCCCTTACTTTATCCTCTATCAGACTCGGGGTATTAGATCTTATGTAGAGGTTCTTGATTCATTGGGAGTTGAATTTTGTGTACGGTGATAGGGATTTAGATTCAGTCTTCTATATGTAGCTGTCTGGTTTGACCACCACCATTTGTTGAAAATGCTGACTTTAATGTGTATTTTTGGCCCCTCTGTCAATAATTAGGTGTCTGTAGGTGTGTGGACTTAAATAGGTCTTCAATTTTATTCCATCAATGAGTCTGCATTTATGCCAGTACCATGCTGTTTTTATTGCTATAGCTCTATCGTATAATTTGAAATCAGGGATGGTGATACTTCCAGCAGTTCTTTTATTGTTCAAGATTGTTTTGGCTATCTTAGGTTTTCTGTGTTTCCATGCAAAATTTGAAGCATTTTTTTCTCAATTTCTGTGAAGAATTGTGTTGAAAGTTTATGGGAATTGTGCTGAATCTGTAGATTGCTTTTGGTACAATGACCATTTTCACAATATTAATCCTACTCAACCAAGAGCATAGGGGGTCTTTTCATCTTCTGTGGCTGCTTTGACTTTTTTTCTTGAATGTCTTAAAATTTCTTATACAAGTATTTCACTTTCTTATCTAGATTTATTCAAAGTTATATTTTTGAGGTTAGAATGAATTGGCTGTTTCCTAGTTTCTTTCTCAGTATGTTTGTTGTTGGTATATAGGAAGGCTACTGATTGTCAGTTCATTCTGTATCCCGCTACTTTGATGAATGCGTTTGTTAGATCTAGGTGTTTTCTTGTAGAACCTTTAGTGTCTTTTAGTATGGACTCAATCATATACAGATGGGGATTTTGACTTCCCAATTTGTAGCCTCTTTTTCTCTTTCAAATGCCTTATTCCTCCAGCAGGAATTTTAAGCACAATATGGGACAGGGATGGAGAAGTAGACATCTTTGTTTTGTTCCTCATTTTAGTGGAAATGCTCTGAGAGTTTCTCCATTTAGTATGATGTTCGCTATGGACTTGTAGTATGTTACATTTATTAGGTTGAGATATGTCCCCTGAATCATTAGACTCTCTATGACTTTTATCATGAGGGGATGTTTCTGTCCTTGAATTTATTTATGCAGTGGATTACATTTATAGTTTTACATGTGTTGAGTCATTCCTACATCTCTGGGACGAAGTTGACTTGATCATGGTAGATGATATTTTTGATGTACACTTGAATTTAGCTTGTAAGTATTTAATGAGAGGGCTCAGGAGATGGTTGAGCAGTTAAGAGCATTGGCTGTTCTTGCAGAGGACCTGGATTCAATTCCCAGCACCCACATGGTGACTAACAACCATTGTTAATTCTGGTTCCAGGGGATCTGACACCCTCTTCCAGACTCTGCAGGCATTGCATGGCAAAAGTGCACTTGCATATATTCAGGCAAAGCAGGCATACACATAAAATAAATATAAGTACAAATATAGTATTTAATGAGGATCACATTTCTTTGCTCCTCAGGTAGACTGGCTTACAATTTTCTTTTTGTTGTTGGGTCTTTGTCTTATTTTGATATCCAGATAAAATTCGTATCATAAAAAGAATTTGGAAGTGTTCTTTCTTTTTCTGTTTCATAGACTAATTTGAGAAGTATTGATGTTCCCTGTTCTTTGAAAATCTGGTAGAATTATGAGCTGACTCCATCTGGTCTTGGGCTTTTTTAATTTGAGAGATTTTAAATTGCTGCTTCTATCTTGGTGTTATAGGTATGTTTAAATCATTTATTTCATATTGATTTAACTTTGGAAGGCTGTATGTATCTAGAAATTCATCTATTTGTTTTAGATTTTCTATTTTTGTGTAATATAGGTTTGTAAAGTATGGCCTTATGATTTTCTGAATTTCTTTAGTGTCTGTTTTATGTTTCATTTTCCATCTCTAATTTTATTAATATCGGTCCTCTCTTGCTTTTGCTTTTTGTTAAACTGACTAAAGATTTGTCAATCTATAGGCAATACTTTGGACACAGGACTTGGAGCAATGAAGCTGGAACTGACCTGGAAGCTTCCTCCACATGCTTCTTCCTTGAAGACTGGCTCTTGTGGTATCAGAGGATACTTTACAAACTGCCAAGAGAGAAAATCAAGAAATGGTCCCACCTAGCTGTAAAGCCCAATAAACAACAACTGATCCAACTATCAATATTGGTGCAGTACTGGCACTTTTATCTTGGGGATAACCAATAGCTTTCTAATTGAAATTAAGGCCCTGATCTTAATGGGAGGGAACTCTGGTTCTGTAAACATAGCCAAACACACCTGGCTGGAGAAGTCATAGATCCTAAAGAAAATTATTCTAAATATTTATCCTCATAGTTACAGACAAATGTACCTCTCACCACTCATCAAAGAAGCTTCTATTTACAACAGATGGAGACTATTACAGAATTACACAACTGGTCAAATGCAGAGGATAAATGTCTATAAAATGCTTTGTCCTAAGTGATGCATCTTCAATGGAACCTCTACACATAGGATGAATATATCTCTCAGCTCTCACCAGAGAAGTTTCCTTATTCAGTAGATGGTGATTAACACAGAAACCCACAACTGGCCAATGTGCAGAGAACAAGAGGCTGCAGAATGCTTGTCCCTAAATAGGACACCTGGATCGAACTTCTGCCTCCCAAGGCTCAGGGATCACTGCAGAAGGGGAGGTAGAAAGACTGTAAGAGCCAGAGATGATGGATGACCACAAGGAAATAGAGTTTTCCAGCTAGCTGGGCAGTTACTCACATGAACTCCCAGCAACTGGGACAGCATGAAGTCCCATGAAAGCTCAGACCAGACAAAATCCCAGCATAGATGGGGAGAAGTGGATAAGAAATCCCAATCCAATCTAAGGAAGTTTTGGCAACTGATGACTGCTGGGAGGGACACAGGCAGGGATGGGACTCTTGGTAGATTAACCAGGCTCCAGTGCATGGATCTACCATGAAAGACATATGGGGACACAAATAAGACTCTATAGGCCATACTCTATATGGAGCACATTAAATTGAGTGGGAGGTCAGTAAGGGGAGGTACAGATAGGGGATCTAAACACCATCAAATTATAGTGTATGAAAATCGTAAAAATTCAATGAAATTTTTTTAAAAAACATTTGAAAAATTGAATTTAAAAAGTTGAAGAGCATATCTAAAACAAGATCTGTCAGTTGTGTTAATTTTTTTCAAAGAAACAACTGTTTTTTCACCAATTCTTTGTATTATATTTTTCATTTCTATTTCATTAATTTCAGGTGTGGTCTTGTTTATCTCTTCCTGTCTACTCTTTTTTAGGTGCTGTTTGTTCTCGATTTTACAAGACTTTAGGTGCATCATTAAATTATTAATAAAAGGTGTCTCTAGTTTTCTGATATAGGCACTTAGTGCTGTAAACTTTCCACTTAGGACTACCTTCATTGTGTCTCATAGATTTTGGTATGTTTTGTCTTCATTTTAATTCAATGTAGGAATTTTTTTATTTCCTTTTTAAATATTTTATTTATTATTTTTATTTAATGTGCACGTGGTCCTGGTGGCAGCCAGAAGGGAGGGGTTACTGGCTGGGCTAGGAGGGGCACATGGCTTGCCTTCCTCCCTGTGGTCATGGCTTAAAGTTTGTGGGATCTATGAATGTGGTTTGTCAGTGCCACAGGGGCAGGGATTTCCGGCTGGGCTCAAGGCTGGGCTCTGAGGTTTTTCACTCACGTGGTCCTGGAGGTAGTGTGGCCATCAGTAGTTTTAAATGCGCAGAAGGCATTGAACAAAACTTATTGCTGTTCCCTAGTCATCTCAATTTTTGCCTTCTTCCCAGACCTTCCTGGGGGCTCGGGCAAGGTTTTCATCTGTTTTCAATGCTTCAACCCCAGTTTTCCCCTAATGTTGCCTGTAGCCCTGACACAATGCTCTGTCACACTCATTTTGAGTGAGTCCATGACAAACTCAGTCCCACACCTAAATAAAGAATCTGGAACTATTTTAGATTCTAGTGTCTAAATCTGTAGAGATCATTAAAGTGACCACATTAGTTTGCTGGGGCTACCATGACAAAATAGCAAAGACTGCATTGCTTAAACCCACGCAATTTACTTTCCCACAGGCTAGAACTCCAAGATCAAGGTTCTGACATGGTTGATTTCTTCTCAGGCCTTTCTTGGTTCACAGACAGCTGCTCTGTTGCTGCCTCACACAGCCGTCTCACTGCGTTAAGTACCCTGCCTTCTTTTGTCCCACGTCAGTTTCCCCTCATACAAGGATACCAGTCAGATTCAGTTAGTTCATCCCAAAGACTCGCTTTGTCTTAATTAGTACTTTAAGGAACTTTTTTCTAAGTACAGTTGCATTCTGGATAGCTGCGGCTTGGAGATAGGGACTCAATGGAGTGATCCCAATGAAGATGGTGAGTAGTGTCTCAGGGGTAGGAGAGCCCTATTTTGACTCCTCACAGAGTTTGAGAAGAAGAGACAGGTGAAAATAAATACTAAGTTATTTTCTTTTTTAGAGTAATGGTTTGGAACAGAGTTATAATCCACAGATGGTTTGTTTTTACAACTTTGAATTTGCTGTGTATTTTCTTCTATGAGGAATATCAGAGAAATGAGGCCAATCCCGTAGGCTGTTGACTGAGAAACCACTTTGGAGCATCATTTAATCAAAATATGACACTGACACTGGATATCAAAAGTCTAAAATGACTATTTTCCCCTTATGGAAACAGATAATCAAACCCACTACAGTATTCTCAGTCTTTAACTGAGACACCCATGTGTGTAGGGTAGATTCACCGCCCACGGTGCGTTCTCCTGCTCTCCTTTCTGTCCTCTGGGTTTCTCTTACACTTGCTTCACACACTTTTTTGTCCAGCCCTGTGTTGTCTGACTTTTCCTGTGGAGTCATGAAGAAATGTCTGTTTACTCAGGTAAGCACTGAAAATAGACCAAAGAAACAGTTTCACCCATGTCCAGATCAGTGAACCAGTAAGTTTATTTGGCGTACTAACCGGGCATGGTTGAGGGGTTACTCACAGGAGCATAGACGACACAGAGGCAGCCACATCGCTGTAAAGTCCACCCCAGTGTAGGTGGCAACTCATGGAAGCTACATCCCTGGAGCTCCCTGCACAACTCCTGGGTAGCTTCATTGGCCAGAGTCTCCTCTCCCCAGCAGTTGTCGTTTTTCTAACCTTTGAGGGCCTTGTTGTGTTCATTTCCTGGGTCTTAAGGAGCCTCTCTCCAGGATGGAATATTTCAGTTTGGAGGAAGTTGCTACACAGTGCTCTGTTTCTGGATTTAAGGTTTAGGAGATTGAACTAGGAGGTGTTACAAGTTTCTCCTGTGATTATCCATGGAAAGAGGCCAGGGGAGACAACAGGAGTCAGAAAGCAGAGCAAAGAACATAGACACTCATTGCTCAGAAATGACAGAGTCCAGAGAAAAGGCAGCACACGGTGAGGAGAATACGGTGATCTCTGGCTGGTAGGGTGAAGGAGAGATACTGGAGGCATTAGCCCCAGGCAGGATAGCTAGATGTGCTGTCTTCCTAGGTGGGTTTTGTGTGAGGCTGACTATTAGAAGCCCTAGTGAATGATGAGACAGTCTCCTGGCATCTCATTCTGGCTGGTTGTAACTTGGTGTTTTGGTTTCCAAAACTTCACAACTGTCTGTTCTTCCTAAGCCTTAACCACAGTTTACTCTTTTTTCCTAATTGACTGAGACTAGTTCTTATATAGAATGTGGTCTGTACTCTTAAGGAATTACAAATTCTACTGGAGAAAGCAAATATATACACAAATGTCCCGATTACTGATATTCTTTAGGGGAAACACAGATCGAAGGCTCCACTAAGGCACATAGTATGGCAACCAGATTGAGATATTTTGAACACACACTCTCAGTGTGGCACAGAAGCATATGGAGATTTTTTCTTTCATACAAGAGTTAGGTACAAAGTTGGTCTAATTAAGATTATGTTAATAAGAAGACCTTAGTATTGGTATTGTCCTTGGTAAATATTTTGTAATTTATCAAATGCAGACCTTGGGTTTTCAGGGCACTTTATCCACCAAGTGTCAATACATACCCCTGAGGTTGTAGAGTGTCAGCAAGGATGCCAAGAAGTCAGACGGTCAGATCTGCTCTCCCTCAGCTTGTTCAACTTATATAGTTTTCTTAAAGTCTCACTGGCTTATTCTGGTGGGAAGCTTTGTTAGCCATTCAGGTTTGGAATTAAGCATGTGCAATCTAGGAAGAGGGAGTGATCATATGAATCCTTCTTCCTATATCCTCCCCAAGTCTCAATTCAAGTAACTAGTAATCTGAAAACTCCCCCATGCATCCATTAGCTTAAGAAGCTGTATTAGAACAAAAAACATGTACTTTATGGAGAATCACCAGATGCTTATTAGAATGCACACACTCCCATGGTCCTCTCAGGGACTCACACACTAATTGCTGGGGTTGGCCCAGATGTCTGCATCTTTACAAGCACAGCAGCCATTCTAGACTAAGATGATCTACAGACCATGCTTTCAGAAGGGCTGTCTTGACATCTTCTGCGTTGAAGCTGTCTACTCCTTGGGAAGGGCTGTGCTTTAATCTATTTCCAGAGTAAAGGGTCTGGAAGTTGTTGTTCTCCTCCCACATTCAGTCTGTTGCTTCCTTCTGTCATACTACTGTAACATTTTCTTTATGTCCACATCCTCTCCTTGTGTACACCCACGGTATCAACTACACTGGAGACATTTCACACAGGACTTTTGTGGGCACCATCCTGCAGCTCAGCAAGCCTCCATGAGGGTTACAGCCTCCTCCAGCTTCAGTGACTACTGTCACCAGTGGGTCAGAGCTGCCAATATGGCAAAGACAGAGTTTTATGTGCATCATTTCCTTTTACATTTGAATTTCTTTTTATAATTTTTTGAGAATTTCAAAAATGTATACAATGAACTATGATCATATCTGTCTCCCCACTTCCCCCTCCAACTCTCCTTGGATCTCTCCCAACCCCATCCCAACTCATCTCCTCCTCCTCCTCCTCCTCCTCTTCTTCCTCATCTTCTTCCTCCTCTTCTCATTCTTCTTCTTTAAAAATAGCTCACTAAACACAATTACTACTGCCCATAGTATTATAGTGTATTGTAATGTCTGAGTATTGGGTCATCCACTGGGGCATGACTTATCAGTGTCCAAACTCTTAAAGAGTAATGATTCTCTCTACTCTAGCATCTTTCAACTGCCAATAGCTCTTCAGTAAGTGGTGGGGCCTGGAGGTCATCTATCCCATCTTTGAAGAAATTTTGAATGGCTTGATCTTGTGAAGGTCTTATGCAGGTAACCACAGCTGTTGTAAGTTCATGATTGCATTAGCCATGACACATCCAGAAGACAGCATTTCACAGCACCCCTTCCCATCATCCAGCTCTTACATCCTTTCCCAATGTTCTCAGCTTTGTCAGGAGATGGGAGGTTGGGGGTAGGAGGTGGTTGATAAAGATGTCCCATTTAGTGTTCACAGTCACTTATTCTCAGCACTCTGACTGGTTGTGGGTCTCTGCATTGACTACTCCCAGCTCAGGGAAAAAAAAAAAAAAAGGTTCTCTGATCAAAGCTGAGAATAGTCCATGTCTATGGATGTAAATATAAATGTTTAGAAAGTAATTTGACATAACCACTTAGCAAAATTACAGTATTAAGTTCCACTCTAGGGCTTATGACCTCCCCAGTCACGGGCTTCTGAACAGGATTACAGGCATGAAATTCAGTCCTGTGGAGCAGGCCTCAAATCCAATGAGAAAGTAGCTGGTTACCCCATAACAATCATGCCAATATTGCACCAGTGAGCATATCTTGCATGGCAGGTCTGTTCTGTAGCATGCAAGGTCCAGCACTGGATAAGATTTTTCTCCCCCAGTGGCCTGTATAGCACTGTTTATTTGCCAATTGTTTGCAAAAATATTTGCCAGTATTTAAGAACAGTAAACTGTCCCATAACAATTCGGATTTCTAGTGGAGACTTAATTTTGTACTCATAATTTTGTGAGGGTTTCCACAAGAGGTCCTACAGCTGTGTGTGCTTAATACTCCCGTTGGCACGCCGCACTGTGCACATCCCACACCAAGGCTGAAGACTGGTAACCACAAAATTTGCCAATAAATCTTCTAAAAGTAAAGAACTATTTCTTTGAACTCTATGAAATGGGTTTATAAAATGAAAGAGGAAAGAGGGCAAGGAAAGGAAGACGGGAGGAGAGGCAAGCAGAGGAGAGGAGGGGATGGGAAGGAGACGTGAGGATGTAATGCGGCTCGCAGTCACTGGGATTTGTGTCACCACCTTGGCTGTAACAGCCTTTTCTTCCATAAGCCATGATTCCTTAAATTCTCTGTAGCTAGAGCAACATTTTCTACAAAGTCATCACGTTTGCTTTCTTCTCCATTTCTTCAAAGACACATTTAAAACCCATCTATGTGATCCTCATTTAGTAGAATGAATCTGCTATGAATTCCCATACTGAAGAAAAATGTGCAGTATGTGTCCACAGGGAGTGAACAAGCCACATGCACATCTTGCTTTTTGGAATGGAATGTCTGAGGGGGAAAGATTGGTTCTTTTTAAATTTTATTTTACTGCAAATGTTTGCAGGCATAGCGAAATGCTCCATAACTCAATAAATATTCACTGACACATGATAAGACATGTGTACAAGAGAGCACATGTTCTCCAGCTACCTTCCAGGAAACATGCTTTCTGTGTTGGTCTTTGCTTGAAACAGATGCTTTTATTCCAGAATATTAGTGCCCAGTGGAAACAGAAATATTTCTGTTGTAACAACATGCTGTAGGAGGGAATTTGGTTATTGCATTTTTCTGTTCCAAGATACTTTGCTCTACTTTGATATGGCTTGTGTTTCTTCCTCCATTTTATAGCCTCATCTTTCATCGTCGAGATTTTAAAGCATTTAGTGTTTTATTTTCTGTGAATACATTTATTACTCAGCAGAGAGAGGCATATCTTTGCTTCTTTCCTGGTGTAGAGAAGTAGCATTGTAGATCATCTGGCAGAGATTATTGAAGCTATTTTCACACTCTTCATTGCAAACACTGGAGCACTATGAATGTCTCTTCTCAGATAATGTCTTATTAAAAGTAAGCACATGCTTGAAGATGTAAGAATATGACTAAATATAGACACAAGGACATTTTAAAGGCAATATTTGTCTCGCCTATTATCTAGTT
>NW_008342641.1:602554-607267 GCF_000622305.1 Nannospalax galili | reverse complement strand
TATATATATATATATTCTAAATCTGATCTATTGACTACTTTTCTACAAAATAATGGCTCCAGAGCCAGTGTCTACTAGGCCCATTTGGACATTTGTGGGTCTTTGTGGATCGTGAGAATAGAAATAGGAAAACATGGACTACTTTATAGCCATCTGAGCCTAATTTTCAGTTACATATTTTGCTTACATAAATATTAACTATTAAGGTTCAGATAGCCCCACCCCCTCACCAAGAGGGCCTCAGGGTTCCACAAGCCCTTGAGAAAAGCACTTTGGTCTTTGAGGTCAAAAGCAGACTTTTCTCTACTGTCTGGCCAACACAGCAGGCTTCCCCTTTGACCTGGGGGCAGACATTTTCCCTACCTGGAAGGGAATCTGTCCCATGTGTTCCTTTGCTAATAAACTCTATTCCGATGGAGTTTTATCTGTGTCCTGGTGCTTTCTCCCAATCAACTGGATTCATCCGCACCTACTTCACTTATCACTAACCTCATATCTTCCCATATTTATCCTGATGCACTCAGGAGAGCAGGTTAGAATAATCTCTTGTCCTAACATTGAAATCAGGTAATTTCAGAATATCTATGACCTCAGATGTCTGAAAGAATCCAGCCAAAATTCTAAAACATATTATAAGAAAGGGACATAATAGGCCAGTTAGTCTTATAGACATAGATGCAAAATTATGAACAAATTACTAACAAACTTATTCCATAGATGTATATAAAGTATGCACATACAGTATGATAAAGTTGAGTTTTTCCAAGAATGAAAGGTTATTTAGATATTTGAGAAGCAATCATAGAATAAATAGGAAAATATGATTATTTCAATTAATGCAGCAGAAATATCTGATGAAATTCGGCCAGTTTCATAATAACTTTTAAACAAACTAGTAATAGATAGGAATTTCTTAATTAGAATAAAAATTACTCACAAAATAAGATATTAAAACACAACACTTGAGAAATTGCAGAAAATCCTTAGATCAGGAGAAAGAAAAGATGCTTGCTAATAACAGTAGTGGAGGCAGGAAGGTCAAAGTTCAAGGTTATCAAAGGGTATGTATGAGTCAGTGTACTTACAGGCAAAACACTCATACACATAAAATAAAAATAAACACATAAATAACGTATTATAAAACCTAATAATATCCCTAAATGCAGCTAAGGGTTATAGTGAAGGAGTGTGAAGACATATTAACCTTAAATTATGACTTAGACAGTGAGTTGACTTTGTACAAAAAGTAATAGGTGCTAAAGGAAATGGGAAAATATAAAGTACTGAAAAAAATAAGTGCCCATCTGAAATTCTGATTTCACTATCAAAGAATGTTGTGAAAATGACAACATTCTCAGAGGAAGAGAACTGGATTTATCTCCAGCACACCTATTCTTACAGAAATCCCAAAGGGTGTTTTTTTAGGCAGAATAAAATGTTTCCAGATGGAAGGTGGGAGAAGCAGGAGGAAAGATCGTGAGCAAGCAAGAGAGGGCCTACATGAATATTGGCTGCAGCATGAAACAGTGATAGAAGTGCCTTTCTTTGAATATCTTTCATTATTTTTATTTAATGTGTAGGAATGTATTGCTGGCATATATGTAAGTTCAGTCATGGCATGCAATGCCCATGGAAGTCAGAAGAGGGAATTAGCTCTCTTGAAACTGGAGTTACGAATGGTTGTTAGCCACCATGTGGGTGCTGGGAATCAAACCCACATCCTCTGCAAGAACATCCAGTGCTCTTAACCACTAAGCCATCTTTCCAGTCCCAAAAGTGTCTTATAACCATAAATCACAGGTCAGGTAAGTGGAGTTAAAGTGTTGAATCCTTGCATTGTTCAAGAATAGGTAAGAATATATATAAAAAAACACTTTGCATTCTAACAAGTTAAGTATACATGCAATCTCAATGGTAGCTTATGGGTCTCTTCCCTCTCCTCGTGGGCCATTGGCCATGGACCCACAAGAACAAAGGGAGCAGAAGTGACGAATAGGGTCAGGAAAGCCAGTGAGGACAATGGAAAAGACCTTCCAGGAAGTCAGATTCAGTGATACAGCTCGTTTATTCAGTGGGGGTCAGGGAAAAATATAGTGTGGAGGCAGCAGCCAAAGCTTCAGCTGATAGGTGCTCATAGTATGCTTTATTTACATGTGGTAGGTGGATCCTATCATCTGGCTATAGGGCAATGCCTAATTATCATATAGAAAAAACCTGGGGGCAGTTTTATTTCAGGTAACTATGCCAAAGGTCCTGTTCCAAATAAGGTCAGGCATTCGTGCTTGGAGGCACTTTCCAGATAAGTCAGGCAGAGAACAAGAGGCCCCCACTGAGAAAGGGAGTCCTTCCATATAGCGCTGAGCTCCTTAGAGCTATCTGGACATGGTGGACTGCAGCCTTAGCAGCAGGGTCCCCAACAGTAACTCTCTGGTTCCTCATGTGGTGTGTGTGTGTGTGTGTGTGTGTGTGTGTTGTGCTTGTGTGTGTATCCATGTTCATCTGTAGGAGGGTACACAGTTGGGGAGTGGCATGTGTGAATCTATAGCTTTCCACCTTATTCACTGAAATCTCTTGGTTGAACCCAAGGCTCACCAGTCATTTGGCTAGTTTGCTGTGCCTCCAGCTTCTACGTGCTGGAACTGCAGACAGTCTCCGTACCTACCTGACATTTTACGTTGGTTCCAGGGATCCAAACTCTGATCCTCATGCTGTAACCACTGAGTCTTCTCCCATAGCCTGTGTAACTTTTAAAAGAATAGAAGAGGAGCTATTTTGAAACTAATAGTAGAAAACAGAATAATAAACATGTAGTGAATCTAAAACCAGTCAAGGAAATAAGGAAAAGAGCGCATAAAGTAGATAGAAACTAAAAGGTAAGGCTGTAGCTTTAAATACAAACACGTAAGAAATTATAAATTTGAGTAAATTAAACACTTCAATTAAAAGAACAATAAAGTACTTTATGAGGTTTATAAAGAATGTGAAGGCATAAATGGATGAAATACAAAGTTTAAGCAAAAGAACATAAAACACAGAACATTTACAAAAGTTCACCATATGCTGGTTCCTAAAGCTAATCTCAATAAGTGTTAAAAAATTCAAACAGGGCAGTATATTCTTGTGGGGAGCCGCCTGCCGTCCCTGCAGACGCCATTACAAGATGGCGCTCACATCCGGTTCATGCTGAGCAGTAAATAAGTCAGTACACATGCCCGAAGTAATTTTCCACCTTCTAGTCTCTGCCTACCTCGTGGCGTGATATGGGCTGATGAGTTTGCGACCAATCAAGAGTTGCCACGTCCAAGACGGGCTTACTAACCTATATAAGGGCTGGGTTTCCGACATTCGGGGTCTTCGCCCTGTAAGCTTATGCTCTCCCTCTCAAGATGCATTAAAGCTTTTCTGCAGAAGGATCCTGAGTGTGCTGCGTCGTTCTTGCTGGCGAGACGATAGCGTGGGACAACTGGTGCTGAGACCCGGGAATTCGACCAAACCATCGTCGGCACCATCGGAGACCCCTTGAGTTCAAGGAGGATTCAGAACTGCAGGTAAGGACGTTCAGAGAGGTATGTTTTTTCTGGACTTTGGCTTGAACCTGTTTCCGCCTTGGAAAGGTAGCTTTGAGGCCTTGGTTATCATTCTGGGAGCACTTATAGTTTTGTTGTATAAAACATGCCAGGCCGTTGTGGCGGAAAGTCGAAATGTTCTTGAGGAAGTCCAGGATAGCATGTCAGAAACTGAACGCAGTGAGAGGTTAGGTGCACGAAAAAAGAAACGGGCCCCAAATAAGGAAAATGGCCCTCCCGGAAGGTCTGTTGACAAGGGAGCGTATTTTAAAGAGCCTAGAGATTCTTTGCCTGTCGAGAGGCCGGACAAAGGGACTAGTATATACCCCGTCCGAGAACTAAAGGCTCTGCAATTAAGTAGTTCAGGAAGCCCCGGGAGCTCTGAGGACGAGAGCCTTGACCCGGAGGAGGAGGCGGAGCTAGATGAGGAAGTAGCGAAGTATGAGGAAGAAAGATATCATCCAGATGATCATGTACAAGGCAACAAGAGACACCAAAAACATTCACATTCTGTGATGGCCGCTTCACAAGTGGCCCCCTCAGCGTCCCCTCCGTATGAGGTCCGCCGAGGATCTTTTTCCCTCCTATCTGATAAAGTGCGGAGGAAGTTACGTTCATCCTTCCCTGTCTTTGAAGGCCTAGATGCTAACCAATACATGGAAAGGCCCGGATCCTATTCTAATAAGATCCAGGGGAGCTGTTTGTGTTTTTCCACAGAATGAAGAAAATCCTTTTTGGGTCCCTGAAAGACTCACCCGAATCTTGTTGGATCAAGAAAGGCATACAACCCAGCCACCCAGTAAAGATGAGTAGGCCCCTTCTGCTGATGATCCTGACAATCGAAGTCGGGCTCGTTTAAGGGGAACCACGCTGGGGAATCATGTCAACCTTCCCGCTGCCTATGCTGGTGATGTATAATGCCCAAGTTTACCCCAGATTCTTTGTAACTAATAAAAATTTAGGCCTTGCCTATCTACCCCGAGATGAGCAGATTGAGGAGCTTATGGAAAACAGGACTATACCCCTTAAGGGAAGTCTGTGTTTTCTAGTAGAAGGAAATAATTTTAGCAGCCCCTGTATTATACTAGGAAATCTTTCTTCAGCATGGTTGAAAGAAGCCACGGTTGGTGGCAAAGCCTTTAACATC
>NW_008342641.1:600162-601173 GCF_000622305.1 Nannospalax galili | reverse complement strand
TGCTGTGATTGGACCACTACCCCTATATAAGCTTGTGCCTTCCTGCAATAAAGCAAACCTGTGTCACTGAACCTGGTCTCCTGTGTCTGAATGGTGTTCCGCTGACATAGTCTTCTCACCAGCCCTGCACTCTGGAACTGGGCAGAAGAGGCCACGACAGGAGGCAGAACAGGGCAAGCAGAAGAGCTGCCTCAGCACCAGGTGAGCAGAAGAGTGGCCTCAGCCCAGGGTGAGTGGAGGAGCAGCCTTGACCCCCATGAGAACAAAGGAGCGGCACCCACAAGAATGGAGGAGTGGCAGTAGCTGGCAATAACTGTGGGGAGCTGCCTGCCGTCCCTGCAGACGCCATTACAAGATGGCGCTCACATCCGGTTCATGCTGAGCAGTAAATAAGTCAGTACGCATGCCCGAAGTAATTTTCCACCTTCTAGTCTCTGCCTACCTTGTGGCGTGATATGGGCTGATGAGTTTGTGACCAATCAAGAGTTGCCACGTCCAAGACGGGCTTACTAACCTATATAAGGGCTGGGTTTCCGACATTCGGGGTCTTCGCCCTGTAAGCTTATGCTCTCCCTCTCAAGATGCATTAAAGCTTTTCTGCAGAAGGATCCTGAGTGTGCCGCGTCGTTCTTGCTGGCGAGACGATAGCGCGGGACATATTCTAGATCCACAGAGCGATTAAGCTAGAACCTAACTACAGAGATTTATTGTTGAAAATAAAGCAGTATAATTTATATATCTCATGGGTTGAAGCAGAATAATTAAATTATGGCATTTTTAAAAACAACTGGATATAGCTCAAATTAAAATTTTTTTAAATGTTAAAAAATAATAATTCTTCAAAGCATAAAAATTTGTTCCTTAATAATTACTAGATGTGAAAAACATTACCACTGAAATCCTACCTGATGACTTTATATCCATGCTCAGATGCCAAGAAGCTCAGAAAGTAGCTGACTGTGACTACTAATAATCTGATATATAGAGATTAGAAATGCATGTGAAAACATC
>NW_008342641.1:587925-599788 GCF_000622305.1 Nannospalax galili | reverse complement strand
TAAATTCAGCAGGAAAAAAAAAATTATAGCTTTATATGCCATGAAGAATGTCTGCCCATTGGCGCACTAACAATTCATCTGTAGATGTTTGTCATGCTTTGAATGCGTCCTCTAAAGTTCATGTGTTGGAAATGAATCCCCAGCTCAAAAGCATTAGTATGTAGGGCCCAATACAGCTGATTATGTCATGAGGGTTCTGCCCTTATGCATGGATTCGCATCTTATCATGGAGTGGGTTAGTCAACAGGGGTGGCAATTGGCCCTTCCTTTCTTTGCCCATCAGCTTTCCATTGTGGAATAATGTATGAAAGGCCTCCCCAGATACCAGCACTATATTTCTTTTTTAAAAAAATTATTTAATTTATTTATTTGTGTGTGTGTGATTGTGTGTGAATATATGTGCACATGTGTGTGCACAGCTGGGGTTATAGGCATGCAGGGAACACCAGACTTCTTACATGGGTGCTAGATTCCGAGCTGGTCCTCCTGATCACTCTGCAAGCACTCTTAACCTCTGAAACATCTCCTCAGCCTCTTTATTTCTTAGTACTAGAGTTCTCTATTGCTTTCAATGATATAATGTGTTGATGACTATCTTGATACTATAATAATCTTTATCTTATTTCTATGGACATATAATCCACATACATAGTAATTCACCCATTGAATTCAGTGACAGCATCCACAACCTTCACCACAATTCATCTTAAAGTGATTTCAGTGTCTCCGTAAGAAATCATACCCCCTTTATGTAGTGAGCCCAATTCCTTTTTCCTTGTCAGTCACTAAACTGTTTTAGCCAACCAATAATCTGTTCTCCACCTCTACAGCGAGATACTTTTTTATATAAGATTATTGACTTAAGAGGACAATTTTAAAAGTTGATACATAATGCCAAACTACTTTCCAAGAATTATATGAAATTTATTCTGCTTGAACTGTGCAAGGTGCTCTTTCAGAAAATCTTTTTACAATAGATATTTCAGTTTTTACCTATTCAGTAAAACTATTATTTTTAGTATGTCTTATGACTCTGGGCCTTTTCATACACTGATAGTTATTTATATAATCTCAGCCCATGTCTTTTTGCCCTTTTGGGCCTAGGTTTTTGCCTTTTATTAAGTTATATAAACTTCTGGAATAAGTCATATTTTCCTTAAGCTACTTTTAATGTACAGTGGCTTTGGAAATTATTCTTGTAGCTGGCATGATAGTGTAAGGTTGTAATCCCAGCATTCAGGAAGCAAAGTCAGAAAGATCAGGAGGTCAAGGTCATCCTCTGCTACATAGTGGGTTGGAGGCTAGCCTGGGTAACCTGTCTCAAAACAACAACAAAACCAACAAAATGTTCAGAAAAGAGAAAATGTTTGAATATATTATCACTGTAAAATACTTTTAGAAAAAAGTATTTCATATTTCTTGCTGTAATCAACTAGAGTAACCATTTCAAAGTTTTAAAAGTATTTTTTATTGGATTTTTGCAATTTTCATAAAATTTGTTGATAGTTAGATCCCCTCCCCCATCCTCACCTTCTTTTATTGTCCCCGTCCAAATTAATGTAGTCCATTATATATCATAAAGCCTACAGTGTCTAATTCGTGTCTTCAAATGTCTCGCAATGTGGGTTTATCCACTGCAGCTTGCTTAACCTACTAAGAGTCCCAATCTTAGAGATGGTCTGTCCTCTTCCCAGGAGCCATCTGTTACCACAATTTCCTTAGGTGAGGGTCAAGCTTCTTATCCATGTCCTTAGGTCTATGCTGGTATTTTTTTCTGGCTCGAGCTTGCATGGACTTGTACACACTGTCACTGTTGCTGTGAGTTAATTTCAGTAACTGTCCAGCTAGCTGGAAAACTCTATTTCCTTGTGGTCATCCATCATCTCTGGCGTTTACAGTCTTTCTGCCCCTCTTCTGCAGTGATCCCTGAGATTTGCAAGGAAGAAGTTTGATATAGGTTTCCTACTCAGGGATAAGCACTCTGCAGCCTCTTCTTCTCTGGACATTGGCCAGTTGTGGGTTTCTGTGTTAATCACCATCTGTTGCATAAGGAAACATCTTTGGTGAGAGTTGAGTGATCCATTAATCTATGGGCATAACAATAAGTCATTAAGAATCATTTTAATATGATAATTATTTAGTAGAAAACTAGTATTAGGTTCTTCCCTATGCCCTGTGACTTGTTTAGCCTCAGGTTCCTAAGCCTGATATCCATGTCAGGTATGGGCTCCATCCTGGGAAGTGGTTGGTTACTCCCATAATATTTATGCCACTCTTGTACTAGTGGGCATATCTTGTCAGACCACTTGTTATTGTAGTTCACAGGATTCGCAGCTAGGTAAGGTTGTTACTTATCCCTCTCTATACCCCTCCACTGACTTGCCTTCCCATTCCCCAGGCCAATTTACCCCTACCTAGTCTAATGTTCCTCCTTTCCCCTTCATATCCAAAGAGGCCTCTCCCCATCCACCTATGAGCATTTATTAGTTTTAACCTCACTGAAATTTCAAATTGAGACATGCATATCTAAGGTTTTAAAGCTAGAATCCAGTTATGAGGGAGAACATGTGATGTTTATCTTTCTGAGTCTGCGTTACCTCACTCAGGATGATTGTTTCTGTTCCATCTGTTTACCCGTGAATTTCATAATTTTATTTTTTAAGAGCTGAATAATATTCCATTGTGTATATTTACCACACCATTCACAAGTTGATGAACACCTAGGTTGTTTCCAAGTTCTGACTATTATGAAAAGGCAGCAATGAACATGGATGAACAGGTATTTCTGCAGTAAGTTATAGTCTTTTGGGTATATGCCCAAGAGTTGTATGGTGGGATCATATGGTACATCAATTTCAAGCTTTTTGAAGAATCTCCACACTGATTTCATAGTGGCTGCACCAGTTTTCACTGCCACCAACAGTGGATAAAAGCTCCCCTTTCTCCTCATTGCCATTCTGAGAGGGGTAAGATAAAATCTCAAAGTGGGTTTAATCTACATCTCCCTGACGACTAAAGATGTTGAACATTTTAAGTGAGTGTATTTCTTAGCCATTTGTGCTTCATCCTTATAGAACTCTCTGTTCAGCTCCCTGGTTTGTTTTTTTTTAATGTTTAGATTAAAAAAGTATTTTTTTTTAACTAAAAAGGGTCAAGAGCTGAATAATATTCCATTGTGTATATTTACCACACCATTCACAAGTTGATGAACACCTAGGTTGTTTCCAAGTTCTGACTATTATGAAAAGGCAGCAATGAACATGGATGAACAGGTATTTCTGCAGTAAGTTATAGTCTTTTGGGTATATGCCCAAGAGTTGTATGGTGGGATCATATGGTACATCAATTTCAAGCTTTTTGAAGAATCTCCACACTGATTTCATAGTGGCTGCACCAGTTTTCACTGCCACCAACAGTGGATAAAAGCTCCCCTTTCTCCTCATTGCCATTCTGAGAGGGGTAAGATAAAATCTCAAAGTGGGTTTAATCTACATCTCCCTGACGACTAAAGATGTTGAACAAAAATTTTAAGTGTATTTCTTAGCCATTTGTGCTTCATCCTTATAGAACTCTCTGTTCAGCTCCCTGGTTTGTTTTTTTTTAATGTTTAGATTAAAAAAGTATTTTTTTTTAACTAAAAAGGGTCTGGAGAGAAGGCTCAGCAGTGAAGACCACTTGTTGCTATTAAAGAGAAACTGGGTTCAGTTCCCAGCACCCACATGGGCAGCTCCAGTCTCACGGGATCTAATGCCCTCTTTCTTGCTTCCTTGCCCCTTCCTCTTGAATACTTGTGATGAGCATAATCTTACATAGGCACAAATACATATACATAAATTTGAAAAACTAATCTTCTAAAGTCTATATTTAGTTTTTTAAAGAATGAAAAACTTTAGTCAAATGGAGGCTAATTTATAGAGAACACTTAGGTTACAAAAGACAAATTAATCCTTCCTGAATAATTGAAAATTAAATGAAATGCAGGAAATTAGTAGTTATTATCCTTGGGTTGTTCTTTTTATTTAGTTACTTAAGCTCTTTAATTACATTTGCAGAAATAAGCAGAGGTTGTTATGGTGTCCAATTCCACTCTCTCAGTATTCATTGTGTATAAAAGCATTTCATAGCAAAATCTAGGTCTGAGCCCCCGTCACCTTCTGGTCTGCAGAATTTCTAAGTAGACGTAGCTGAAACACAAGGTGCATTCTTAGCGGGTGCCACTTCCAGAAGACTGCAAGGGAGAGACAGAGGAGCAATATCAAGCTGCCAGCTCTGTGCTTTCTCCTAAGTAAGCTAAGGGCACATATTTCCTTTATGAAGATTTGTGAACCTAAAGGGCTTATCCAAAATAGTTTTGAATTTATTTCTCTGTATTTAAGTTCTGTCTTTTTAGGCTTAATGAGTCTCTCTTTCTACCCAGCATTGGTTTTACATGGCTAAAGCCAGATGGGGCACAGAGTAACGGACAATGGGTGACAGACAGCTATGTTCTTTTCTTTAAACTATGTTCAATGGTTAGACATTGATTAGGGCATTAGAAGAACTCCTGTGTTTAAGTATGAAGACATGGACAAGAGCACTATAAGGCAGTGATAAGAATCACCGTTGTTTGGGGAAACTGTAGGTATGCAGTCCTCCTTGTGACATGCAAAAAATCTACAAGTGTCCTTGTCTCACTGTCTTTGGGAAGATGACAAGAATGCTGAAGAATTAGAAGAAACACTTCGGTGATGGTGGAGTTTCATAGCAATCTCATGTACAGTGAACTATTTTACTTAATACACCTAATCTAAGCATCATAACTTTGCCCAACCCACCTTAAATGTGCTCAGAACACTTATATTACCCTTCACATTGGCAAACTAATCTAATACAAAGCCTATCTTACAATAAAGTGTAAAATACCTCCTGTGATTTATTAATATTTTACTAGAGATAGAAGACAGAATGGCCATACATATGCATACAGGAGACACAAATGAGCATTATGTATACATTTGGGAATGGAAAATGCAAAGTACCCTGTGATCACATGACTGACAAGAAGCTGCTCCTGCCTGCCCTGGCTGGCAGTATTCCACTCATGGATCTTCTAGTGACCAGGCTCCAGGAGCCAATAAATCATCAGTGTGAGTCATTTCTACCTTTTCTTTCCTCCTTAACATGCCCAGAATTTCCTGGTTAAAAAAAAAAATAAGAGCCAATAATGCCCCTTGTTTTCCTGTCTCTTCTGCATTCCTCACTCAATTCTTCCTTCATGGAGAAAAGATTCCTTGATGTTGAAGGTGTTCTTTGGTCTTATGTTTGTAGGCTATGAAGAGGTTTCCTCCCTGCTTACTGCAATACACACCTTTACAACAGGCACCTTAAGAATTGTTGTTTGGCTGGGCATAGTGGTGCCCAACTTTAGTCCCAGCAATTGAGAGGCAGAGGCAGATAGATCTATGTGAGAGTTCCAGGCCAGCCTGCTACCAGCTGGGGCTACAGGGAGACCCTGTCTCAAAAAGACCATATATATATATAATTGTTTGAAGTTCTCCAGTTCAAGATAACTGTATCTGCAGGGAACTAAAAATGTCTTCAAGATCTTTGTTCTAAGGAATTTGCTGCTTTGCATATGTTCTGTGACCCTTGCAAGAGAAGAGGTATTCCTGAGATTGACAGAGAATTTTCAATGTTAACCTAGATGTCTGAAATGCAGTTTTAAATGATGATTTCTATATGATTTATTGTCAATGACGTCAACTTTATATGTGTGGTCCAGAGAAAAAATAAGACGAGCACATTTAATAATTGCCAATCTATAAAATGTTTTATAAGGCAAAAAAGGGCTCAAACCAATCACAAATACATCTTCTAATAATATAGTTGTAAACTATCTTTTTAAATTATAACTTTTTGATTAAAAAAACATAATGAAGAAGATCCAATACATTATGCATAATCCTGATCCTGACAGTTGAGTATAAGACAGTACCTTGAGGACTTATTATCGTGGTACCTCGAGTTCTTAATATTGTAGATGAGTAAAACCAAACTAACTCTCCTTTCCGATCTTCTTTCTCCTGGATTTCTGTATTCAGGAAAATGCAACCTCCAGCTGATAGAAGTAAAATCCATACTGTGACTAAGGAATAGCTTTTCTCTGCATAGCTAACTAGCTACTAAAATAGAAACAGAACATGACCTCTTTAACATAATGCTCTAGCAGCCTGACTAGCCAGATCCTATGCTCAGGGCTACCTTAGATGTCTTTATCATCTCTTTAGCGATAATATCTTCCCAGAAATAGAATAGATAAGCCAGTGGTAAAGATGCCCTAACAATTTGTCCCTAATTCAAGTTATTCTTATTCTAGGAGTGGGCACTGCCCTGTCACAGTCCAGTTGCTTGACACTTATTTACAAGCATTCAGCTGCCAACTCCCAGAGGTTGGGGGAGGTTCAGGCTCTGGTAGCCTGAAACATACACTAATCAAATAAGGAAAAGGTTTGACTGTGAATCAGAATATCAATGTCTTAGAGGAAGAATTGACACTTTCTAAAGGAATATATTCCTGGTCATTAAATCTGCCTGCTCTCCTTTGAAAAGGAAGCCTGGTTAGCAGGAACTATAGCATCCTAAATCTCTGTGTTGGGGTTGTTAGCCCATCCAGAAATGGATCGGTGATTTCAATATTATTGTAGGGAGGGCAGGGCTTGGATCACTCAGAGCTAGTGACTCCAACCACAGAAACAATGTGGACCATAAAGGAAAGACACCAAAATCTCTCAGAGTTGACAGGACCCTGAAGGCCCTGGGCTTGTCTAACTTGGGGGCAGCAACCAGAACCACTGAACAATTTGTTTAGTTGCAGAAATGTCTAGTTTCAGTCTAGTGTAACTTTTAAAATAGATTGGCTTAAAAAAATCCCTTATCAGGCTTTCTAAAATTCAATTAGGCTGTAACTAGCAGGTGCTTATATGGTCTGCTAACTGATATAAAAATAAAGATAAGAGCCTGTACTTAACAAGGTAAGAACCTAAGCCTATATGAATATGTACAATACAATTAGACTAAGTTCACAGCAGAGGGGCCCGGCCTGAGCCTCAAGGCTCCAAAAATGTAAGTACAGGGAGGTAGAGGATAAGGAAAAGACTCCGCGGAAAGGGTTTCAAGGTAGCGTGGTTTTGCTGAGAAAAATTGAGGACATTTTAAAAGGGCACGTAAATTTTTAATACAGACCAGATGCAAGAGCCTAGTTGTGAGTCACTCACTTAGCAGAGGTCTCCTCCTCCTCCCCCTCCTCCTCCTTCCCACTTCCCCTCCTCCTCCTCCTTCATCTCTTCTGTGATTGGGTTAATAGGGCTTAGCTAGATGAAGAGGAAATTTTTGTAGGGAGGCATCCCTGTGTTTTGGACGGGGGAGGGCTGTGCTGGAGGGAAAGAAGAGGAGCATCAGTAGGCGGAAGGTTTACACATTCTACCTCAAAGAGGCACTGTATATGCATCTCCCTGTGTACCTGTTGGGGGAGAAACCTGGAAGCAGAGAAATGATGGTGGTCTTCCCCTTGATTTCTTACACTTTGGAAGACTTGTTATTATTCCTGCCCACACTGGGTCTCTTGGGGAGCATCCAAAGGCACAAAATGTCAAATGCCACTCACCCCAGGACAACTGTCTGGGTTCTGTACAATTCACTTTAATGTCAGGCTATGTGGTGAAGATTGTTGCACATGCTCTGATGTGGTAAGATTATGGCTGATGTTGAGCAATCATTACTCAGTCTCATCTTCACTCAACACTCATGAGATGTCCTGAATTGCAGCTAGAGGATGCAAGTAATAAAGGATGAGTAAGTCCCTGACTTGGATCGCCTCTGATTTCTCGTGTATAAAATAAGAAGTTGGGATTCAATGATTTTGCTTTGCTGTGACTCCTGTGCTCACAGAGCTTGTTTGGAACAGGCTACTCTTGTGCTGGCCAGAGGATTGACCACAGGACTGACAGACAGGAAGATGAAGGGAGCCACTTTTCCTCTGCCTCCTGGGATTTAGACTGCATGAAAGATACTTGGGATGCAGTGGCTCTGTGCAAACTAGCAGCCAGGTATTTTCTGGAAGCTTTGGCATAATACAAAGAGACACTGCATGAATTATGTATTAAAATTATTCCTGCCTCATTATGAGGCAGTGCTATGTAGGGGTTTCACTTAATCAGGACTTTCTTGAGCAGATCTTATTTACAATTTCACAACGATTTTATCTCAAGAGACTATAGGGCATATGCTGAATCACTGCAGCTTTTTATCCAAGGTTTTCCTCATTGACCTTTGATTCCCCTCTCCCTGCGCTGTACTTCCGGATTTTTCCACAGAGCCTTTTTTTTGTTGTTGTTTGTTTTTTTAAAAACATTCTTTGCAATGAAAAGAAGTACCTATGCTAGGATCTTTTCAGTACTTGGTGCATCTGTTCCTCTGCATCTGAATCAGAATAAATGTCCATAAAAAGGGGTTCTAAATTATTGGCCAAGAAATTCCTTGTGGTTCAAGGTCCATGAAATTCCTTGTGGTTCAAGGTCCAGTCATGGTGTGTCTTGACATCTTCCTCTATCACCCCCAACATCTCTTTCTAAGATGCTTGCCAATAGGAGGAACTCAACGCCTTTCTTCAAGGGGAACATCTTAGAGGTTTTCATAAGCATGAATTGTGGCTTCAATAGAACTACTGGATTTAGATGAAATCCAGACGGTACCAGGGGCACAAACGGTGGATACAGAAAGATCTGAAGTTCTGAAGGCAGTTTCTTTGAAGTTTAGCATCATAAGGCTTCAAAGTTGGTGGACAAAGAGCCAGTGTAAGGCAAAGACTGGCTTGTGCTTAATGTTGGGTTCAGTCAAGTAATCAGTTCTGAGAAACTCTTCAGTCCCCATTTCACTTCTTTCATGGTCAGAAAGAGAGCTCATGAATTCCAGGCCCTCTGCTCTGTAGATCAACTGCTCTGTCTCTTGGCAGCGTTGACCAGGTGGGTCCACTCTGAAAATATTCCATTGCTAGATGAGAGACTAAGTAGTAAAAGCTAACTATAACATGCCTTTCTACTATAGGAATCGTGGGAAAACATATTTATAAGTTGGAAAAATAGAGAAAAAGTTCACTCTTCACAACTTTGGCCCCAGTGGATTGAACTTGCTTAGATGTATTTTTCACCCATGCTAAGGTCAATCAAACATCATTATTGTTGTAGAGAGCTTTGTGCACCGTATTCCATCAGTTGAATGCCTACCAAGAAGTAACATGTCTCTTTCTGGCCAAAATTTATCATAGTGCCTCCACTGAACACTGGGGTGTTGGAGAGTGCAATTCTGTCCTCAAGGGGAAAGCATGTGAACTTCAGCAAGTACTACTACCAGCTTGCAGAACTGCTCCTTCCATTGGCTAAATCCTGCAGGCTGGGCCACAAGGGCCTGTGCTTTTACCGCTTTAGTGTCGACCAGCACCACCACTGCCGTTTGTGCTCCTGATCCTATTAGCAAGGGCAATGATGGGGGACCGAGCTCACGCATAGATTTGCTTTTCACAGACTTTCACACTTTCCCAAGCTTCTGGGACTAGGAGTGTGTGTGCTTCCCATACACCAGACAGCAGAGGTGCGGAGCCATATTTCCAGGAACCCCGCTAGGCCACTTTGTCTCTTTCCTCATCCCTGGCAATCATTCTCATCTTGGCATCTGTCACTGTCTTCTTTTGCCCATCGCCTTGGTCCACACGGGCCACCAGTGTTGAGTTCAGGTTCTTTCCCAGGAGCTCATCAATATTGGAAAAAGTCGATGAAGTGTCTGATTCCAAGAGACTTCTGGGCCTGCTCAGCTCCCTTGGACTCATTCCACACTTTATTACGTTCATGGTGGTTTGTAGAACTTCCGATCGTATTATATAAAGCTATTAGAATGGAACCCCCAAATCTCTACAATAATTGCGTGAATACCAAGTTTGCATTTGGCCTTTTCACTTTTTTATTTTTATTTATTTTTTGGTCTTTTTTGAGGCAGGGTCTCCCTGTAGGCCCCAGATGGCTTGGCACTCGCCATATAGACCACGCTGGCCTCAATCTCCCAGAGATTCACCTGCCTCTGCCTCCTGATGACTGCCTGGAGTAAAGGCTACAGGCCCGAGCCATGACGCCTGGCTTCTGGAGGGAGATTAAATGGTATTATTGTAGTAATTCCTCGCGTCAACTCTTTTCCAGTCCAGCCTTAGGTGGCTTTCCCAGAGGCGATACAGGCTTAAGGAATATTAAAACCAGGTCAGAGATATGTTTTCTGTGCCCAACCAAGCGAGGCAGGCATGCGGCGGGCAAGACTTGACTCAGACAGGTCTGCGCCACCTCCCCTGGCTTTCCAGCCGCAAGAGGCCGGGCTCGCGACAGGCAAGCGGTGCGGGCGGCGCCGCGGCGGCCACCTGGAGGCGGGCGTCACCTGAGCCGGGTCGCGCTGCCAGCGGCTGCACGGGTCCCGGACCTCCCGCGCCAGAAAGGACCCGAGGCTGCAAAGCGCCCCCGCCTCGGACCCGGGAGGGGCACGCAGCCGGGGGGAGCGAGCCGCCCGCTCACCTGCCCGCAGGCGGCGCCCGGGGCGGGGCTTCCCGCGTCCCCTTTAAGAGGCCGCATCACCCGCCCTGACGTCAGGGTGTCTCTCCGCACAGCCCGCGTCCCGCGCCGCGCCCCCGCGCCCACAGCCCCGGCGGCCGCACGAAGAGCCGCGGCCCGGCGACCCCCCGCGCCCGCAGCGCCTGCCTGAGGCCCCCAGCAGCATGTCGGTGGCCGGGCTGAAGAAGCAGTTCCACAAAGCCACTCAGGTAGGGTGAGCAGGTGCGCCGAGGAGCGGCCCGAGCCGCCCAGCGCACGCCCGGCCTCCTGCCCGCCGGCATCCGCGCTCCCCCGCCGTGGCCGCATCCCGGGCTCGCCACTTCCCAGCTCCAGTCCCCGCCGTCCAGCCCCCTCCCGTCTCCACTCCCTCTCCCCTTTCCCCGTCCCCGTTCCTGGTCCCCGCTTCCGGTCCCCGCTCCTGGTGCCATGTCCCTCTCCCCATTTCTGCTCCCCACTCCCTCTCCCCCTCCCCTCCCCCTCCCATCTCCATCCCAGTTTCCCCATTCTGGGTCCCCTCTCCCTGACCCCCTCCCTTTCCCTCTCTCCATTCTGGGTCCCCTCTTCTCTCCCTCTTCCCCTCCGTCTCTTGCCCCCTCCCCATTCCTGGTCCCCTCCCCTCTTCCTCTTCCCTTCCCATTCCCTCTCCTCTCCCTCTCCTCATTCCTGGTCCCTCTCCTCCCTCTACCCCTTCCCCCTCCCTTTCCCCATTCCTGGTCCCTCTCCTCTCCTCCTCCCCCCACTCCTCCCCCCACTCCTCCCCCTCCCTATTCCTGATCCCCTCTCCCTATCCCCCATGCCGGTTCCCCGCCCCCGAAGAGCCCAGTACCCTGTCCAGTGTCGTCCCGGCACCACCGCTCCAGGCGCCGCAGGGAGGGCCCCGCGCCGGTGCCGGGGAGATTATGTAAAGACGCCTCTCCAGTGACCTTGCGGTGTGGCGATGTGGTGCCCCACTGCCCTGGGATGTGCTGGCCCCGCGGTGTGGAGGTGCCCTCCCCACGCTCCCTCCGCCTCCCAGTCCCTGCTTCCCGGCTCCCTCGGGCTCCCAGGACTGTCAGGATGTGGTTCCTTCAGCTGTGTGCAGAAATGCATTAACTTTTCCCTGGAGAACTCCTAATGCAAACTTTTTTGAGGCTATGGCTTGATCAGTGGTGTGGTGTGCTTGTCTTTAAATTTTCCCATAGGATTTACAACCAGGGCATAACTCAGTTGTCAAAAACTTCGAAATCACCATATTTATTTTT
>NW_008342641.1:571368-587144 GCF_000622305.1 Nannospalax galili | reverse complement strand
TGAAAACTTGCTTTTTGTGCACTTGGAGAATTAGTAAAACATTTTTTTTTTTTTTTTTTTTTTTTTTTTTTTTTTTTTTTTTTTTTTAACTAGATATACCAGATTTTTTTTTTTCCTCTATGGGGTTAATAAGCTGTGACTATAGTAGGACATTTAATTCTGATTCTAATGATTAAAATCTCATTGGGCTCAGTTGAAGAATTTTACAAAGAGAATATAAGGAAATACTGTGTAACCTATTTCTTACATAATATGTAATTGCCAGCCTTTCAACTTCTGGGACAGGTTTAATCTAAGGCATATATGAAAATAGACTTTATTGATATACCTTTAATTATTTTTTCATACTTCAGACTCACAGGTCTTTATCATAGGCTAGCCTTAATAGTGAGTTTTCTCATAATTTCTCATTATTAAGTGAGTTTAAGTGAGGTTTTTGCCAGGCTTCTTTAGCAAAGGTCCTGTTGGAAACCGCTTACAGAAAAGGGGAGGGTTGTGTTAAGTTAGGGTGACAGATGTAGGGTGACGTTCATCTGTGTGCATCTTCTCTGTCACCACAGACTTACCTTATGGAATTAGTTATATCTGTCAGTCTAGGAAAGCAAGAAAGCCATTTTGGTAAAAGTGCTCATTACTGTAGTTTTTGATTTTCTAGCTAGAGTTTTCTGTGCCGTCCCTACTACACACAGGTGCCTTCTTGATTTGCCTGGGAGGGCTTCTTCCACCCTTCTCTCTGGGATTCCTTTGGTTTGACCAAGATGTTACCACCTTTTCTTTTTCCATTTGTCACTTTTCTAAACTAGACCTAAGCATTGGCTTTGCCAGCATCTAATTTTTTTTTGACTAAAAGTCAGTTAGGAACCTTGACTTTGCAGAAGGAAAGGCTAAGATTTGAATTCTACTTAGGCTGTCTCTGACCTAGAGTAAGCTAGCTTCTGCATCTGTCCTGTCTAAAAACGAGGCTGCGATTCATTTCTCAGGGATGAAGTGAGGATAAATGAATTTGTAGAATGTCCATAGAAAGTCCTTAATAAATGATAGCTATTAACACTAAGGACAGTCTCACTAGTACCAAATACCACCTCTTACTCCAGTAATGAGACCTGAGGAAACTACTGGAGCTAGACTTTTTAGACATACATTTTTAACATACAAAATAACCATACGACTCCCTTTTAGCTAAATCCTCAAGTTGGAAATAAAATTTTGAATTGCAGTATGGGAGAACTTCTTACCTGGTTGGAGGAGTTCTGCTTAGGATAAGGTTGCTATTATCAGCCTCAATCAGATGCAGAAGAACCACCATCATTTTCTTCTTTTATGCCTTTTCTTTTAAAGGTGAAGCCACACCCAACCTCTTATCCATAACTCAATGAACCATAGTCTTTAAAAACTTAAGGGAAAGGTTAGTTTTCCTTTACATATATGTGTATTCTAAAGGGTATGTAAAGCCAATGTTAATGTTTGCATGCCCCACAGATATTAGGGAAATAGCCATGTCCAACTTCTGCAGACATTTTCCCCACACAGGTTCAGGATGCTGATCATAGCTATAGAGGAAGCATTAGGTCTAGAACTGTTTCTTTTGAGAATCATGCTGAAATGTAAGTGGAAGACAGCATTTCACTTTCTCTGGAATTGAGCTGTTTGCTTATGCTGATGAGGGAGAGATTTCATTAATAAAAGAGTATATCTTTAGTGTCATTACCACTGATTTGGGATTCCTGATTAAGATGTGCCAAAACTATTCTCAGAATTGTTTTCTGTCTGTTGCTGATGTTTATTTTAATATCTCTGCTGTTAGGAGATGGGAAAATGCACTTAACAAAATTTATTAGAGAAAGAAATCTTTTCAGCATTAGAATGTGTTAAAATAGCAAAAACTCACTACTTTAGTAAATTATACCATTTAAGTGCTCATAAAATGCAACTTACCAGGTGTAGTTAAATAATTTTTTACTGTAAAATAGGACAACTGAACGTATATTACTGTACTATATTCTGTGTTTGATGTGGCTATGCCTATGTGTACATCATACTCTACAGCAATGTAGGAGAGTTCATTAGAGGGTAAAATGTACTAGACTACCATATTAGTTTGCTAAGTTTATGTAACAACAATAGATGTGTCCTATATTATATATCTTGAGACAAGGCTACAGGGAATCCGTGTTCCCTCATAGCACAAGGCAAGGTCTGTGCTAGGCTTCATTTCTACTGTGCGGAGCTTTATTGGTAGTCTAGTTTATCTTAGATTGTAGATACATCACTTGATCATTCCTTCATGTTCACATGACGTTGACTGTGTATTTGTGCTCAGATTTCTATGTTTTACAGAGATACCTGTCCTATTGGATTGGGAATTCCTCTATTCCAGTGTGACCCTATCTGCAGTGCTCTGATCTTCATACTTTATTCTGATGTACTGGAGTTAAAATATCAACACACACATTTTTGGGAGGACACACTTATAGTAGCCATTTTTTTGCATAAAAGAATTTGTCATCATATTGTTTTTTTAATTAAAAAAATTACCTGTTTTTATTCTATGTGTATGAGTGTTTTGCCTGCATGCACGTAAGTGCGTCTGTGCATGCAATGCCTACAGAGGCCAGAAGAGGGAATTGGACCCTCTGGAACTGGAGTTACAGATGGTGGTTAGTCACCATGTGGGTGCTGGGAACTGAACCTGGGTCCTCTGCAAGAGCAGCCAGTGCTCTTAACCACTGAGCCATCTCTAGCCGTGGTCATAGTATTCTGTATACTGTATTTGACTGAACATTTAGAGGAACGATTCCATCTATTAGTAATATGTAATTTTCTTTTGCATGGAATGAGATACACTTTCTTGGTTTTTAATCAGTTTGGTAGGAATATTGCATGCTCTCATTTGTCCCCACATCCAATTCATGTGGTGAAATTTAATTGCTAATGAGATAGTTTTAGGTGATGGGGATTTAAGAAAGCAATCAAGTCCTAAGGCTCATGAATGGAATTAGTATTCTTATGAAAGAGGTGGCAGGACTACTCCATCCCCTTCTGCCATGATGAATTAGTATTCTTATGAAATGGAATTAGTATTCTTATGAAAGAGGTGGCAGGACTACTCCATCCCCTTCTGCCATGATGAGGTTGCAGCAGCAGGGTGCCGTCTATGAAATAGTACGACAAAAATCTGCTGGTGTCTTGATCTTGGGCTTTTCAGTCTCCAGAACTGTAAGAAATAAATATGTTATTTCTAAGTTACCTAGCCTTTGGTATTCTGCTGTAGCAGTCTGAATTAAGGCAAGCATATACCCATGAATTTCAGTCTTTTTTCTGTTACTATAAGAATATCTGATACTGAGTAATTTATAGAGAAGTTTATTTTGGCTCATGATTCTGCAGGTTGGGAAGTCCAAGATTATATGACTGTATCTGGTTGTTACCCTGTGCTGTTTAAACTCATGGTGGAAATTGGAAGGGCAAGAAGATCTGTTAAAATGCAAAATAGAAAAGACAGCCCCACTATTTAACAGTCCTCTTGCCCAGGAACTCCTTTAGTTTTTCAAGACAGAGAACGAACACATGAGAGAAAAATACTAAGCTGTCTTTGAGGACTCTGCCCTGGTGATCTCTGTCTTTCAACACTACTGTGTTGAGGATTGAGGTTTCAGCATGTGAACTTTTCAGGCCTGTGCTCAAACTGCAGTCAGTACATGTTATAGACTATATCTTTTGATTTTTTTTTTCAGTGTTTTGGAGACAGGGTCTCACTGTAGCCCTAGCTGACCTGGAACTTGCTATGTAGACCAAGCTGGCCTTGAACTCACAGAGCTCCACCTGCCATTGCCTCCTGAGTGCTGGGATTAAAGGCATGTGCCACTAAGCCTGGCTTTTTCTTTTTCTTTCTTTCTTTTTTTTTTTTTTAATGATAAAACTCATCTTTGTAGGTTTTGAATGTGATGGGGTCTGGGGCAAGCTTATTGTCAGTCCCAGATATTTCACCTGGGAAACTGAATTCCATTGGTGCTGTGTCTGTGCCTTTCTGTGTTAATTAATTTCTTCAGACTTCCATGGCATAAAACATGCTATATTTTCTACAAATCTATTTGTGTGTTTGTTGGTTTAGGAGATATTAAATTTATTGAGGTATTTAAATATATAATCAATTATGACTTTACATGTTATGTTCTCATTTTTTTTTAATTGCTTTAAGCAGGAAAGTCTCTACTGTTTTAAAATCTTGAGTTTACCTTATTGGTTGATTCTGGGCTCCTATGCCAGTATCCTTTGGTGAATCTGTCAATAGTCTGCCATGGTCCTGTGTATTTTGTATGATTATATGTCACGCACTATATCTGCATGTTTCTGAGAGAGAGTTCTTAGTCTGTTACCAGTTTCTTAAAGACATTCCTCATCTTTGCCCTCCTCCACAAAGTAAAAATTTGGGGCAAAAATTGGTCATCTTGTCAGGAGAGAATTATAACCGCTACTCCATCTATTCTCCGCTCCTGGACTTGACAACATCTGATCAAAGTGTTGCCTTCTCTAAACTAATTTCAGGGACAGCCAAATAGAAGAGATCTTTCAAGGGGTGTCAGGATGGGATGAAGTAATGCTGATGAGAGTGCTGTGCTTGTATAAGGATGACTTGACCCATATTAAAAAATGGTTGTTAGTGAGCTCATACTCATCCATGCAATTGGCAGTGGATCTGTGGGGTGTGTCAGTGGAACTAGTGACTGAATATAATTTCCCTTGAGATTGTGATTCTTCTTGAATGAAATTAGATACCGTTATTTTTAAAAACTTTTTTTCTTTATAGCTATTCTTTGTTTTAAATTGAATTTCTGTGAATTTAGTTTTAATTTAGTTGGAAAAGTTTAAACTGTCTTTTAAATTAATTACTAATCTCATTGAAGATGGCAAGACTTGGTCTGGAAAAATGCAGTTTAGAGGATAGTTATTATGGGAAGGGAGGGGCTTAGTAATTTGGGAGAGTGAGCTAGATTTTGGAGCAGATTTTATTCCGCTAAACCTTTTATGCTGCATAGAGTCTAGGGCTCTCAGTAACTGGGGTTTCAATGTACAGCGATAGTTTGAAGACGTGGAAAGATACATGAATAATTAGACCTGGATGAGAAGATTGAGGCTCAGAACCATTGCAGTGTTCAAAGTGGGCACTAGGGCATTCATTGCTTCTGAATTGAAGGCCTGATAGTCAAGTTACTGGGTGGGTAAGACGTCAGCAGGTTGCCTTGACCTTCATTTTCTCTCTTTTTTCCCTTTTTGTTCTTTTAACTCAGTTTAAAAAATTTATTTTTTATTTTTTAATGTATGTTAGAAACCCAACTGTCTGTAACTCCAGTCCCAGGGGATCCAACAGCCTCTTCTGTCCTCCGCGGGCATTGCACGACATGGGTGCACTTACCTACATGTAGGCAATACACGCATACACATAAATAAAAGTAATAAGTAAAAATTTTTTAAAAAAGTTTAAAGTATGTTAGAAACTAAGGGAATAAATTTTATACTATTTAATGTTTATGAGAACATCTTTGATATATGATTCCTTTGATAAGTTTTAACAGTGAAATTAAGTGAGTTTTAAATCATGGAGTTACGATGATAAAATATTACCTTTACCCCCACCCCCAGGGCAAAAAACCCTACCCACCAACCAAACAAAAGCTCTTTAACAAATAAGAAAATATCTGGAAGCAAATTTCTTTTACCTGGCACAGGAGATATAATTCCTCATTGCAGCTTTCAATATTCCACTAGGAAAACAAGCATCTATTCATTTAGCAAATTCTTGTAACTAGTCATATGTAAGTTTCCTTTAGCATGAACATTATGGTATTCCTCTGACTTGTTCTCTCCTTGTTCTGACTTCTTTAGGTGATGTTCAGCCAGGCAAATTCTTGTAACTAGTCATATGTAAGTTTCCTTTAGCATGAACATTATGGTATTCCTCTGACTTGTTCTCTCCTTGTTCTGACTTCTTTAGGTGATGTTCAGCCAGGTGTGACCTTAGAGGGGCCACAGGAGAGGGTCAAGTAGTTTGTTGTAGTCTCAGGTTATAGGAAGATGGAGAAGGGATCAACTCGGAAAAGTCAAGGGGAACAGGTTCAGCTGAACAGGTGGGGAGCTGAGACAGTAAAAGAAGACCCTTTGTCGGGGTGCCTCTGTTGAGGGGGTACCTTTGTGTAGGGGCAGTGGAGTGCAGAAGAAAAAGCACTAGAGGACTG
Source organism: Nannospalax galili (assembly GCF_000622305.1). Classification (NCBI taxonomy): domain Eukaryota; kingdom Metazoa; phylum Chordata; class Mammalia; order Rodentia; family Spalacidae; genus Nannospalax; species Nannospalax galili. The sequence goes on along the minus strand of NW_008342641.1, from coordinate 580,911 downwards.
GATTGGTCAGTTTGTTACTAGGCCATTGTTGGAAAAGACAGAGGAGACCTTTTGTTCCCAGTCAGGTAGGTGAGGGGCTCACACCTTGTGTATTTGGAGATATTAAGGGAGCAGGAGACAAAATAAGAAGCTTAGAAATTTTGCAGTATTATCTGTCCCCATTTTTCTTTGTAATAGATTTTATTTTTATTCCTAAGCACTTTAGGAGCTCAGATTCTTGATTGAATTATATGGTCTTTAGTGGGTTAAAAAATGACTACTAAGAGAGCTGTAATCATTATGCCCGTTAAAAATGCCATGATTGCAAGACCCAATCAAACCTTCATTCAAACTGTCAATAACATATTCCCCTACTGTACTAAATTATCAACTGCAGTCTAGTGCTTCAGGAAGTGATTTACTCTTTGGAAACATGTTTCTTTCAATACAACTTCTAAATTCTGAGTATCAGATTGTCGTTGCTGTGCCCTAATCTCTCCCCACTTCTGTCCAAGGTGTATGTTATGAGTGGGAGTCTTTGGAGTGTGGAGATATCTGTAACACTTTGGAAGGATGCCCTAGTTCCTAGGATGTTTGCTTAAATGCTTAGGTTTCTCAAAGACCTCTTGGCGATATTCTTAGGTCTCTTTTGAATTACAGTATGTGAAACAGATAGAAGTATATTACTTATAATTAAAACTGTACTTTTCCTATAAATTATAGTTGGAGAAATTTTCTACTGTTGAGATATCTGAATATTAAGGTATAATGCCTATAACATATAATATACTGTTTGCCCATTTTTTTAGTGTACGAGACTTTGCATAGTGAACACTCCTGTTGGGATAGGACAGAGAGGACATCATAGCATTCACTGTGCACATCAGCGCTGCCTTCTTGCTGAGTCACCATTCTCTCTCCTTCCCCCACCCCTAGAATAGAAGTTCAGGGTCTTACTCTGGCTCTGCAATCTGGGAAGACTTCTTTTGTTCTTTCTCATATTTGGCCTGTTCTAGTGAGAGTGACAGGGAATGTGGCCTGTTGGAGAGATGCTTAGATTTCCATTTAACTTCTGCTTATTTAAATTTAGGAACTGTTTTACAACTCCGGACTTCTGACTACTCACGGCTCTAAAATTTGGGCAATAAAATTTCTTTTGAAACTTGGTAGACTGGGGAGATGGCTCAGTCAGTAAAGTGCTTGTAGCGCAAGCGGGGGGATCTGATTTCTATCCCCAGTACCCGTGTTAAAACAGAATGAAAGAAGGAACGAAGGAAAGGAAGGGACATATAATCCCAGTATTGAGACAAACAGATTCCTGAGGCTTGCTGGTTATTTTATATTTGAAAAGCGCCAGGTCCCAGTGAAGAGACTGTCTCAGATAACAAGGTGGTGAGTTCTTTGGAGATGATATTTGAGGTTGTGCTCTGGCTTACCCCCACCCCCAAGTACATGCATACATATGCAAACTTGGTAGGCCTCTGGTCTCTTTCTTTTCTCAGTTCTATTAGCTAATTATCATTGTAGAATTTCTTTTCTAGACCTGGCTTTCTACCAGTGTGCTAATCCAAACTTGGCAAAATTCAGTCATATTAACCTAGATGACTTGGCTAAGCCAGTGGGTCTTTGTTGATCAAATCCCTTTTCTTCTTATTTTTTATTGTTTGCTTCAGGGATCCAGGGTGATTTTGGATGATGTCTGCTATTATTAGCACATTGTTTTCAAGGTTTACCAGAGGGAAAAAAAGTGTGTTGGGCAAACATGGAAACTCTTTATGTATCAAGCCTGGAAGGGGGATTATGTTAGCTGAATGCTTTAGGCTCTTGATGACTCTCCCTCTTGAATAGCCCCCTGTCCTTTGCATGTGAGTGCAGCCTTCAATATGAGACCATGTCACTCCTGAGATAGTTACTTTTTGTAGCAAAAGGTTATGGTTGTATGAGCTCTTTAAACCAGGGTGTTGTCAGCTAGGTTATGTAGCCCTGGATGGTGCTTGCAGTTTGCTGGGAGAAAAAAGATAGTAGTGGAGAGAAGACATCAATGATCTTACTCAGTGCTGTACCATAATACTCACCTTCCAAGAAAGATCTGCCCAGTGGTGCAGTAGTGGTGTGACTGTTATGGGGTAATGAATTATTTTCTGATTGGATTTGACGCTTGCTCCACAGGAAGGAATCTTGATCTCACATGACTCTACCATTCATGAACTCACAACAGCTGTGGTTACCTGCACAAGACCTACACAGGATCAATCCAGTAAAAATTTCTTCATAGATAAAGTAGATGATCTCCAGGCCCTGCCTCTGGCAGCTGATCACTACTAGGGGAGGGAGGGTCATTCTTTGAGGGTGTGTTTCCAGTGCCCTACACCCATTCACATATGGACAAAAAAATGATATGGAGCCAGGAAGGGCAAGTGTTGGGGTGATATTGTGGGGAGGGAGGATGGGGTGCATATGATCATATTTCATTGTATGAAATTCACAAAGAATTCTTTGAAAAAGCAGGACATTGTCTCTGGTTGACAAAGAAGAGGATGTTAGGGAGCAGGATTGACTGTGCCTTCAAAGAGGAAAGGGGCCATGTGAGAGATCACAGACAGCCAGAAGGGCAGAGTGCCTCTTTGATAATACCAGCAAGGGAAGTTGGGACCGTGGACATACAACTTTAAAGAACTGGGTTCTGCCAGTAGCCTAAATGGAAATAGGTGTGTCCTCTGAGCTTGCAGGTAGCGTTGCAGGCGTGCCAGCACCCTGTCTTCCAAATACAGAGCCCAGCTGAGCTAGCCTAGACTTCTGATTTTCAAAAATGTGACTGCATAAGTGAGTGCTCTTTTAAGCTAATGTAGTTGTGGTAATTTGTTATGTAACAGCAGAAAACTAATGAAAGTAATTGCTGTTTATGTTCAATTAGGTAGAACTTAAAAAATGGCCACTGTGTGGCTTTCCTAAGTGTAAAGGAAAAGGGCCAGAGAATCTGGTTGCCTGGAATGGAACTGTGGTTTGGTTAAAGAACTAGATGTTTGCCGGATGTGGTAGTACATGCTTGTAGTTCCAGCACTCTGGAGACTGAGGAGGGAACCTTGCCAATTTCAAGCAAAGCCTGAACAATCCCTCGAGACCCTATCTCCAAATACAGCCCCCCAAGATAAAAAGTCTAAAAATTAAGAGCTAGAAGTTTGTGCTGTCACTGTGTATGACTCACTAATTTATGTCTATTTGTAAGTGTATGTGTACATGTACAGTTTGTCCGTCTACACATTTATGAAATGCAGGTATAGTTTGTTGGATCAATGTTTTCTTATTATGTATTTTTCTTTTTGAATATATTAGTTAGCATTTTCCCCTTTGCATTGCTTAGGGTTTTGTGTGAGTGTGTGTGTTTAATTTACATGCTTTTCTTTGGTGAACTAGTTTATTCTGCAATTCCCTGATCATTTGTAAGCACTGGCACTGCTCAGTGCTTTCTGAGTGGCTCTGAGTTTGGTAGTACACTGAAGGCGTCATTAACCTTGCAGTGGAGTACCTGGAAATAGTAAGGCTTTTGGGTTATTAATCTCTAGCAGTAAGTAAGCTAAGAATTTTTACCAGGGCGAATGGGGTGATTGGTCATGCACTGTATGTCTGCTTTTGTGTTTGTGGGGTACTGATGCCAACATGGACACAGTGAAAGGCCTCTTCTTAGTTCTAGCACATCGTCAGGCCTACATGAAAATTTGAAGCTCTTCATGGAATTTCTGCTGAAGATTAAAAGTGATGTAGCACATGCAGTCTTGGGTAACTAGCTATGTAAATAGCAGGACTGACTGCAGGATTGGACTCTACAGCTGTGCGCTATAGACTATGGGATGTTTGTTTGCCCCAGGCCTTTTGACATGATGTATGAACCTGTAGTTCTAAATGTACTTCTGCATACAGCTGGTAAAAAGTGCTAGGCATAATTTAGAAAGGATGAGATCTGGCATCCTGAGATGTTCTGTGTTCCAAATGTATACCTCCACAAATGGAAGGACTTGTGTCGATAGGGGATGCTTGGCAGGAGAGCAAGGGGATAAAACAGCCTTTTACAGTTATCCCCTTTCTAAGTGCCATTTGAAATATAAGAACATCAATATGTCATTTTCCTCTGAGACAAATGGCAGGATCAGTGGTTTGTAACACCCTGTAGATATGGAAATTAAAATATTCAAAAGGAAGTAGATTTCAAGGGCCTGAAGCTCTTTTTCAAATGCTGCCCTTTCATGGCTAGATTAGAAATAAACCAGTACTGGCCTTTCCGTGTGTGATAAAAATCTACAAGCTTCTTGTAGCTAATTTTAAGGGTAAAGACGAACCAATGACAGGGCTTTAAACTGACTCAAGGATCACAAAGCTAAAGGTAAGCTGCCAGCAGAATGCAGTTAGTTTTTCCTTCCTGTCTCAGGGTTCCAGGCCACCCAGAGAAACTCTTAGAGGACAAGGCAAACCAAATAATATCATGGTTAAATATTTTCTCCTTGGTTGGCTCAAAAGGGTGGCGTGTTGCTTTTGCACCCAAGGCTTACATTACCCTGAGAGGAGGATGGTTTTATACCTCTCTCAGTAAACATTAAGGGGTAACAAAGGCCCTGTGTGCCCTGTCCTTGCTCTTTTCTTGGTGTGACCATCTTACTCTCCAAGGTACTCCATCAGAAGTTCAACTTTCTATCTTTTCTTCCATCTCCTTCCTCCCTCTATGCTAATGTTCAGAGCACTTTACCTCTCTGATTGTAGTAAGTTGTCCTTTGAGTTCCCTTCTGAGTCTGTTTTAAAATTTATTTAAGGAGCTGAAGAAGAACTTTCAAAGGGGGCCTCTGTGTCCCCCCCCCATGATAGTGTCAGATGAGTAGCTTGCCCAGTAATAATATAGATATTTCAGTGTCTGAATAAGTAGCTTAAAAGCAAGGTGTCCTGTAGGAATTGTTCGTAGGGGGCTCAGCTGTCATCCTGGTTGTCTGCATACATTGCTTACTGCTGCGACCCCAGTGCCTTCACTTCTGCTGAGTTAATGCTGTGTACAGTGGCTCAATGATCATTTTTAAATGATTAGCTATTTAAGTGAGCACGGGAGACCTGTAACTCCTGACTTTTACCGTGGCCATCATCCTTAATTTGTACACTGAGAGAAGAAAAGTTTTCTGGAGGTGTCGGTCATCAGGACTGTCAAGATTTTGCCCAGGCAGTTTAATAACACCTTGTTCTCCTTTTTACACCTAAACTTGTACTTGGTTGTGTTTCCTGGTCCACGTAGGTTTAACATACATAAAATTATATTTCCCTACGCACTTTTATTCTTTTTTGCCATACTACCTTATATGCAGAGTTGTCTAAATCTGGTGGTTGCTATCTCCTCCTTTTCTGGGGCACAGTGAGCTAGCTAAGCATCTATCAGCTGATGTGAGTTTCCCCTTTATAATATCTACAGTCTTTGTGTCCAGTGACACTGTGACTGCTCCTTGCTGCTATGATTGATTCAATGAATGGAGGCAGTTGTCTGTGGGCTCTTTCTGTGGAGTGGAATAATTTGACTATTTCCCAAGTTTGTCATTTGGTTTGATGAATATAACTACTGCTGTGAGCTAATAAATGGGTATTGTTTTAAGCTGACGCTTGTACTTAATTTTACATTGCTGACTGTAGTAGTCAAGGTTCTTCAGCTAAATTAACTGTCTAGGATCTAGAAATAAGAGGGCTTTATCATGGGAAGTGGCCCACACAATTCCAAAGGTCAGAGAATCCCACAGTGTGCTCTGGTGGCAAGCAGGAGACCCAGGACAACTGAGTTCAGTCTAGATACAGAGACCTCAGAACTGTGAAACCTGCAGGTGTAACTTGCAGTCTAACACAAGACCTGCCGACTTGAGGTCTGCTGGTTACAGTTCTAGAAGAGCCTGCAGTTGTGGTGTCTGAAGTTCTGATGTCATCTGGCTTTAGATGATAAGTTGCCTTCTCCTGTCTTTTTTGTCCTATCCAGGTTTTTAAGGGATCGAATGAGTTTAGCTTAGTCTGATTCAAATGCTCATCTCTTCTAAAAAACACTCTCTTAGACACACCCAGGAGTATGCAAGGTTTTACTGGCTGAGTTTTTTAGCCCTGTTAATTTGACATATTAAAATTAATCATTACTCTGACAATGTAATAATGAATCATTGTGGTTTTTTGGTAACAATATGATGAGATTGCTGAATTTTTAAAAAATAATTTATTTATTATTTTTATGTGTATGAGTGTATTGCCTGCCTGTATGTGAGTGCACCGGTGTCGTGCAATGCCATAGAGGCCAGAAGAGGGCTTTGGATTCCCCTAGAACTGGTGGTTCATAGCCGCCAAGTGACTGCTGGGAATTGAACCCGGTCTCTGCAAGAGCAGTCAGTGCTCTTAACTGCTGAGCCATCTCTCCAGCCCCGAGATCGCTGAATGTTATCCAAGGTGCCCTGGAACTCCTAATTTTCCTGACTCCACTTGCTTCTGAGTAGGTGGGACTGCTGGAGCACATCAGGGAACCTGGCCATACTATCATTTTCATAAGAGGAAACAAAACAGTATAATTTATTAAAAACAAAACTAATCCTATATACTCTTGCTTGAGTAAGTTTGTGAACTTCGGATTTATTCTGCCTTTGTTAAAACAGATTAGCAAATAGACAAGTGGTAGATACACTAATAACACCCCGAGACACTCATGAGGGCGTTACAAAAAGAAGAAAAGGTACAGTGATTGATACCTTATTGAGGAATCTGGTGGCATTGAGGATTATGACATTATACTATAAACATTTGGCCTTAGTCCCAGTTTCCATGCAGAAGACTCTTGAACCCTTGGAATGTTCTGTAAAGTTGGGGGTGTTTTTTTCTGCTGAAAGGATGACTGATGACTGAGTCCCTTAGTTTCAGGATGGGAGCTAGTTCCAGATCAAGACGTAATCTGGGGATTGATAATTGTAGCTCCACCCTACTCTCTAAAAGGAAGAAAAGGGCTAAAGTTTAAATGAACCATCAGCAGCCAAAGATTTCATCACTTGTGTCCACTTAAAGAATCCTCCATACAATCTAGCATCACGGTATTTGGTGGGACTTCTGACAGGTGGGCCATTGCAGGTTCCTGGAGGGTGTGTACCTGGAGAGACCCTGCAGCTCTAGCCCCGTCTCCCACACCTCCTCCTATGCATCTCTTCAGTCTACCTGGTCATCTGTAGCCTTTGTAATAATTTTTAAAAATTATTTAATAACCATGAGACTTTTTGCATGTATATTCATTAAGGATATGGGTCTATAGCTTTCTTTTTTGGTTGTATCTTTACCAGGCTTTGGTATTAGAGTGAAGCTGGCTTCATAGAAGGAATTTGGAAGCTCTCCCTCCATTTCTATATTTTTTGAATAAATTAAAGAGTATTGGATGTAAATCTCCTTTAAATGTCTGGTAGGATTCTGTTGTAAATCCATCTGGTCCTTGGCTTTTTTTAGTTGGGAGGTTTTGTATTACTGTTTCAATTTCTTTTTGTGTTACTATGTGTCTGTTTAAGCTGTTCATCTCTTCTTGGTTTAGTTTTGGTAGTTCCCATGCCTTTAGATATCCATCCATTTCTTTTAGGTTTTCACATTTAGTAGCATATAAAGTTTTTAAATATTCCCTTATAATGTTCTGTATCTTTCTGGCATCTGTTGTGATGTTTCCCTTTTAACCTCTGATTTTGTTGATTTGGAGGTGCTCTTTCTTTCTTTTGGTTAACTGGGCTAGCAGTCTGTCAATCTTGTTTATCTTTTCAAAGAAACAGCTCTTGGAGTTGTTGATTCTTTGTATTGTTTTCTTTGTTTTGATTTCATTACTTTCTGCCCTGATTTTTGTTATTTCTTCTTGTCTGCTGGGTTTGGGTTTCGTTTGCTGTTGCTTTTCAAGTGTGTTGAGTTGTGATGTTAAGTCATTTATTTGTGTTCTTTCCGATTTTTTGATGTGGGCGCTTAGAGCTATAAACTTCCTTCTAAGGACCACTTTCAGCATGTCCCAGAGGTTTTGTCATGTTGTATTGTCCTTTTCATTTAATTCCAGGAATAATTTTATTTCTTTCTTAATTTCTCTTTTGACCCATTCATCATTCAGGAGTGTGTTGTTTAATCTCCATGTGTTCATGTGGTGATTAGGGCTTCTTTGGGTGTTGATTGTAAACTTTATGGCATTGTGGCCTGATAGAATGCATGGAATTGTTGGGCCTTCGGGACCCTCATACACATTGGCATGGAGGAAAATGAGGACTAATATAATTTCCTAAGCCAGGCTAAAGTTTAGCGACCTGTCTCTGGCCTGTCACTTCTGCATGGAGGTGACTCAGCAGAGCCCTATCTAAGATTGCCTCTGCCCAGTAACAACTGGCGTGGTAAATTCCCAGTGGCCCACAGTCTTCGCCCCAGGTGACACATTCCTATACCCACCCCCTTTTCCACAACCCCTTTGCTTAAACTATATAAGTTGATGCCTGACACAATAAAGTGAGTTTCTGCCTCGACAAGACTCCCGACTCGGTGTGGTTTTTGAGTCGCTGACACTCACCATCCCGCTCACTCAGCCCCGAAGAGAGGAACCCAGGCTGGTCCTGGCCTCTCCCCCTGTGCTGTACCTGTCGGAGAGCATCCGACATGGAATTATTTCAATCTCTTTGTATTTGTTGAGGTTTGTTTTGTGCCGCAGTATATGGTCGATTTTGGAGAAGGTTCCATAGGGTGCTGAGTAGAAAGTATGTCCTTTGGTGTTTGGGTGGAATACTCGGTAGATATCTCTTAAGTCCATTTGATATATGGTTTTGTTTAATTCAGATGTCTCTCTGTTAAGTCTCTGGCCTGTTGACCTATCTAATGGAGACAGTGGGGTATTGAAGTCCCCTACTTTTAATGAGTTGGGATTATTCTGGGTCTTAAAGTCCTGTAGTATTGTTTTTATGAAGTTGGGTGCACCAGAGTTTGGTGAATATGTGTTCATGATTGTAATATCTTCTTGACTTATTGTTCCTTTGGTCAGAATGAAGTGGTCCTCTTTGTCTCTTCTGATTAGTTTTAGTTTAAAGTCTATTTTGTCAGATATTAGAATTGTGATGCCTGCTTTTTTCTTAGTGCCATTTGCTTGGTATATTTTTTTCCATCCTTTCACTTTGAGAGAGTGTCTGTTCTTGCAAGTGAGATGAGTTTCTTGCAGACACAAAAAAATGCTTTTGTTTCTTAATCCATTCACCTAGTCTGTGTCTTTTGACTGGGGACTTCAGTCCGTTAATATTTAAAGTTATTAATGACAGATGAGTACGGCATCCTGTCATATTTATTTCTATTTACGTTCGTGATGTAGCTGTACTTTTCCACAGTTATACCTTCATTGGTTTTCTTTCTGCAATCCCTTGGGTATAGTCATTCCTTTCTTCAGCTCTTTGTATTGCTTCCAGAACTCTCTGAAGGGCAGGTTTCGTGGACATGTATTCCTTCAGCCTATTTATGTCATGGAAGATTTTTCTTTCCCCTTCAACTATATTAGATATTTTGGCTGGGTATAGTAATCTGTGTATG
>NW_008342641.1:570842-571227 GCF_000622305.1 Nannospalax galili | reverse complement strand
ATTTTCTCTTTGTTTTGTGCGTGTAGTGTTTTTACTACGATGTGCCGTGGAGAGTTTCTTTTCTGGTCCTATCTGTTTGGTGTTCTGTATGCTTCTTGTATTTGTATGGGCATGTCTTTCTTTAATTTTAGGAAATTTTCTTCCATAATTCTGTTGAAGATCTGATCCACACCATTGTCTTGGGATTCTTCTCCTTCCTGTATGCCTATGATTTGTGTCTTTTTATGGTGTCACACAATTCCTGCATATGCTATTCTTGTGAATTCTAGATCATCCACTTTATCTTCCAGTCTTGATACTCTGTTTTCCATTTCGTTCATCCTATTGGTGAGGCTTTCTCCTGTCGTTTCTAATTGGCTTATGGAGTGTTTCACTTCGTTCTTTA
>NW_008342641.1:528301-570810 GCF_000622305.1 Nannospalax galili | reverse complement strand
TTCTTTTGAGTTCCATGTCCTGCATTATCTCTAGGGGGTTCTCATTGTACTCCTCTAGAGGACTATTGGTATTTGGTGGGGATATGTTATTTTGGTTTTTCATGTTGTTATTCGTTCTATGTGATTTTGACATGTGAATTTCTCTTGTAGTTTCTGATTCTTGTGTGAGACTCAGGCCTTCAAGTTTAGGTCTACTTCTTTTTGTGAACCTTAGGTATCTTTGTGGTTTACTTTTTGGGCATGAAAAGCTGGTTCCTCTAAGCTTCCGGTTCTCTCTTTTGATTTTATGTTGTAGTGGCCACATTGCTTTTGTCTTCAGGAGTTCCCACAGAGGCCCAATTCAGATGAGGGTCAGATGCTGTCAGGCTTTCTCCTGAGGTCTGGATCCCTCCAGGAACAATTTTGGCCTCGGCCTCAGGTATTTGGAGGTGGGACTGGCCTGGGAGCCTGGCCTAGGAAAGAGGCTGGTCTAGGGCAGCTGGTGGCCGTGCCACCCAGAGATGCCAAGACAGATGGGGCGGGAAGAGGCCCCAAGGACTCCTGGGGACTGCACTGAGGAGCTGGGTTGGTCTGGTTGTAAAGGATCAGGAAGAGGAAAGGTCAGCCCCCATGTCCCAGAAAGAGGCTGGTGGGTGGTGCAGGCCCAGGGAAGCAGAGGGAGGTGAGGGCGGGGCCAGGCCCAGAAGCAGTGCTCCTGGGGCCCAGAGACAGCTCTAAGTTGGTCTTTATGAAAAGGATCAGGAAACAGTATTGGTTCCCCAGGTATCTGGGGCCCCAAGACAAGGAATGGGGCAGGACCCAAACAATGAGGAGAGAATGGCAGGGGAGATGGGAGGGTGAATGAGGCTCGGGGAGTCAAGGTGTGGAGGGCAAGATGGACTTACCCTGGAGATAGGCCCGTGGGTAGGAGAGAGGCCTGCAGCGGGTCCTGCAGGCCCAGGAAAGCAGAGCTGTAATATTTTTTAAATGAAAGCATTTTCCATATTTCTGCGAGACAGTCTAATGAATTAGTGGAAAGGGTAGTGGGAATTCTGGTTGGTTAGAAGCATAGGACATAACCTGTGCATGTGATTAACATCTGAAGGGTGTAGTGGGGTAGCATTCTGGGACCTGATGGTCTCTGCAGGTAGTGTCAAAGTGAGTTGAGTGAGAGGCCCCTGCTGATGTCTGCGGAAGAATCATTGGCAGAACTGGTTACTTGTGGTGATAAATCTGAAGACGTCTCAGGAGATGAGGTTACAGAAATTCTGTGTTGGGTGTTCTGAGAGTATAGGAGGAGAAAGGGCTTGTTTTTTCTTTGTCCTTTAAGGACATCAGTCTGACTTGACTGCATCACTCACAACATGGCCTTTAAAGCCACAACTTGAGAATATAAAGGGTCCACTGTCCTCTGATCATAAGGTGTTTTCTTTACATACGAGTAGGGCATTTCATTGTTTTTTATAAAAGGGAAGGCCATTTGTTTAGAATGTCATGAGCCACCTGTCTTGTGCCTGATATGGTATGTGATGTGACATGATGGGATGGTGTATACCTGATGATGTGCTAGATATGATGAAGTGCAGTGGAGTTGCCCATCAAGAGAAACTCTGGACTGAATTAGAACGTAGGGTGAGGCCACCCATCATCAGGAAATGTAGAACATGGTCAGGAGAGGCCAGTGAAGCTAAGAGAAGCTATCATATATTCTCCTGGTTTTCCTATTCTGAGCACCTATGCAGTTCCCGAGCAACCAATCATTGGATTAAAAAAATTATTTTTATTTTATGTATATGAGTGTCTACATGTATATTAAGTGCACCTATGGCCATGCAGTGCCTGTGGAGTCCAGAGAAAGGCATCAGATCCCTTGTAACTGGAGTTATGGATAGTTGTTAGCTTCCGTGTGGGTGCTGAGACCCAAACCTGGGTCCTCTCAGAGAGCAGTTACTGCTCTTAACCACTGAGCAATCTCTCCAGCTGCTACCTACTGGACTTAAGTGCTCCCTTCCCTGTCTTCCTTCCCTCATTCCTTTGTTCCTTAGCTTGGTAGTATTGTGTTGGGGGGCATGATTTTAGGTTTGGACATTAGGCCTCTAGTCTTAATCCTTTCTGACTTATATTTAAAATTTGGTTGTCATGCATATGTGGTATTGCATGCCTTTAAATCCAGCACTTGGGAGGCAGAGGCAGGCGGATCTCTGCGGGTTCAAGGCCAGCCTTGACTAAATAGTGAGTTCCAGGTCAGCTGGGGCTACTGGCAGACCCTGTCTCAAAAACAAAACAAAACAAAACAAAACAAAAAAACCCAACCAACCAACCAACCAAACAAACAAACCCAAAAAACAACAACAAAAATAGCTGTCATTTATTTTTCCTGTGGGGATCCAGTTAGGGTCACTCACTATCTAGGCAGGTGCTCTGCTAGTGAGCCACATCTCCAGCTCTATTAATCCCTCAAAAGAGCAAATCTAGTTACTTTTTTTGCTTAAAGCTCTTCCGTGGTTCTGTGTGGCTCTCAGTGTTGAGCCTCTATATGACCTGTCATGGAGTTTGGAGCCACCATTGGCTGATTGTCTCCTTGCTTCGTGCATCACTTGTAGGTGTTTCCACCCCAGCTCGGCTGGTTAAAAACTGTGAGCTGTTCAGTAGCTCCCCAGTCTGACTGTGATCACATTTGGTTTCTGCCATTCATAAGGTTGAGGAGAATGTAGACCTTAACCTCCCTCATCCCCTTCCCACCCCTCAACCCAGTTCCTCTGCTCCTTTGGCCAAAGAGTCACCTGGTAATAGACTGTTGGGAATGTGTGCACAGAGGCTAGATGAATTTTGGAAAGTGTTGGATGAGGCAAAGTTAACCAAGTTTCTATATGACAGGGCTTTCTAATGACAATGTCTCCCATAGACTCAAGTATTTGAACACTTGGTCAGTTGCTGTGCTGTTTGGGGAGGTCCTGGAACCTCTCAGGAGCTGTGGCTTCGCTGGAAAAGCATGTCACTAGGAGTGAGTTCATAGCCTTGTCCCACTTTCATAGTGTGTCTCTCTGTTACCTGTACTTGCTTGAAGATGTGAGTGCTCAGCTTTCTGCTGTGGCCGCCTCTGCCACCATGCTTCCTTACCACGATGGACTCTTATTCCTTTGGAATCATAAGTCAAATAAACTCTTCCTTCTATAAGTTGACTTGGTCATGGTGTTTTATTACAGCAACAGAAAAGTAATTGTGTGTGTGTGTGTGTGTGTGTGTGTGCACGCGTGTGTGTGTGTGTGTGTGTGTGTGTGTGTGTGTGTTCGGAATTCTTGAAGGAGGATATGGTTACTTACATTCTCAAACTTGGTTGGTAAATTCTCCTTGTGTATTTATCTGTCTCCCTTTGTTCCTCTCCTTTCATTTTACCTCCTTCATCCTTTAAAACTCTTTAACAAAAAACTGGGCATGGTGATACATGCCTTTAATCCCAGGACTTGGGAGGCAGAGGCCAGCCTGGTCTACATAGTGAGTTCCAGGCCAGCTGGTGTTATAGGGAGACTGTGTCTCAGAACAAACAACAACAACAACAAAACACAAAAACCCTTTAAAAGATTTGTTACATATCACTTATATATCTGATTATAGTGTTTTTCCCATAAAAGTTCACATAATAATTTGTGTGCTGCTGAGGATAGAACCCCATCTTGAACATATTAGGCAGATGCTGTACCACCGAGCTACACTCCTAACCCTATATGCATTTCTTTAAGTGGGAGCATTATCCATATATTGAAATAGGTCTGAGGGGTCTGTCAAATGTTACCGATTCTTATTTCTCCTGCTCCTTTTCCTTCTCTTCCCACTCCTTCCCCTCCCTCCCCCCTCCTAGCATCTTGTACAAGCTGTGCGCATGCTCTGCCATTGAGCTCTAGTATTTAGGGTTTTTGAACTGTCTTCCTTGTCAAATAAAAGTTTCTTATTTAATGTGTCAATTAAAGTCATCATGATTTTGCTTTTTTTTCTTTTTGAAGCAGGGTCTCCCTGTAGCCCCAGCTGTCCTGGAACTCACTGTGTAGACCAGGCTGGCCTTGAACTCAAAGAGATCCCCCTGCCTTTGCCTCCCAAGTGCTGGGACTACAGGCATGTGCCACCATGCCCGACTGATTTTTCTTTTTTCTTTTTTTTCCTTTTTTTTAAACATAAAAATAAGAATTTTATGGTGTTTTTGAAGTAACACCAAAATAATGCTCAATAAGTTACATAGTTTTAGAACACTGTGAAAGTGGATAAAGCAGTAGGAATGATACCATGAATTATTACTCAAATTTGAAAACAGTCATCTGTCTTTCTTTCCAGTGGTTTTTTTATGCTTAGCTTTTTAAGCAACTATTACAATATGTATTTCTCAAATTCTCGATCATTTATCACAAACGACAACATCAAATTAATTTTGTTGAGGACTGTGGAGTGAAATCTTAACATTGTATGATGTTCTCATGGTTAATTTGCTCTTCTAGCATCTATCTACAGAGAAAGGCATATTGGTACCAAACAGTTTAACTGGGAAAACAGGCTAAGTGACTTGTCTAGTTTATACAAAAGATGATGGAATTTTGAGAGCTTGGAAACATTTCATGCTTTCTTCTTGTGAATGCCTGAACCTTTCCATAGTGCCTTACATGCTCAGGTGTCTGTGAGGGGTAGGAGGAGAGAAGAGCAGTTGAGAACGTAGTAGATGTTGGTGCAGGTCTCCAAACACCCAAAGTGGGAAGGCTGGAGGTTGCTCTTATCTGCCTATAAAGCCTTTCACAGACATAGAAACTCACACAATATTACAAAAATTTTCTTATACAGTGGTAGATTTTTCGGGGATATTATCAATGTTGGGGACTAAGAATTCAAGTGTTGTGGGAGAGAAGCATTGCAATATATTATTTATTTGACACTTATTTTCTTTGGAGTAATAAACGAAGGGGAAATTGATTTACCAGTATGTCAGCGCAAAGGCTTTTAACCTCTATGTTTTTTGGTCTTAATTCAATATTGTACATTCAGTATGTCCAGCACACACAAGAACTTTCTTTTAAAACAGAGTTTGATGCGCTAGAGAGCTGACTCAGCAGCACTGAATGCTCTTGCAGGGGACCTGGGTTTGGTTCCCAGCACCTACATGGCAGCTAACAACAGTTCCATGTGATCCAGAGCCTTCTTCTTGTACTGTGGGCATTGCGTGCACAAGGTGCACTTACATCTATGCAGGTAAAACACTGGTGCACATAAAATAAAAGTAAAAAAATTCAGTACGGTTGATAATTAATGTCCTTAGATGAGTGAATATTTGAGCCTTAGAATTCCCCTGTGGGGTGCACACTTATCCTACGTCATTGTAGTTTCAATGACTTATTTCCATGTTGTTTATTTTCATAATTTATGCCAAGGTTTTTAGGCATGTGCAGTTTCTTTTTTCTGATGCCAAATATGTCCTTGTGAAACATTGGCACTTGTCACAATGTCAGGGCTTTGAAACACTATCAGGGGCTCAGATAGTTCACTGTTCAGCATTATTCCCACCAGCTCTGCCCTTCCACATCTTGTGGCCATCTCTCTGTTGTGATCCCTCATTCCTTCCTGCCATCCAGCTCATCCACATGTGAGCCAAACCTTAATCTGCCACTTTGTGTGGAAAGGCTTTCAAGGGATTCTGACTGCAGAGACCAGAATCTCAAACAAGGAGCTGCTGGTGCCTTCCTGCCTTGACAGTTCCCCCCTCCTTCTCTACCCCTGACTTAGCTCCAGTCTCTTCCATCTGTGCTTTAGACATCCATCTTATAAATAATTGATAGGAAATCATCACTGCCAGGTTGTATGGTAAGTTCTGGGTATAGAGAGGTGAATACAATGTTTGTTCTCTGCCTTTCTGGAACTGGCAGTGCAGTATAGGAGGAAGTCAGGCAAACATAGATATAGACTCAGTCACAAGTGGAACAAAGAACTATTTGAGGACTACATGGTGGCCAAACCTGGTGTGTAGAAAGGCTATAGTTCAAAGGTAGTTTATCAGACATAGCTGGCAGGCTCTTAGCAGCTGAGAGCACCACAGATACTGGCAGGGCACTTCTGTTTATGTGCTATGAAAGAGAAGAGGTCTTACACACACTTGTACATTTTTGTTAGAAGGGGGTGGTGTTGTAGATAAAGAATTACTTCTGTGTCTTAAGATGTTAGCATCATCTTAAGATATCTCCAGCTTGAATAGCTTCTGTTGAGTGAGTAGAATTGTGTGTGATTCATATCATTGCCTTTCTTACCAAAGAGCCTGTTGCCCTCAGAAATGGGTGATCATGGATTGTCTGTCCCCCTGAGAGCTGACTGCGAACTGAGAAGGTGAAGGTGTACAGAAACCAGCTCTTGATGGAGTTGTGGCCAAGGACATGTGTATGGACAAGTCTTCCCAGAGCAGAGGACTGTGGAGGGTGTCAGTCAGGCTGGGGAGGTGGGCCTGAGCCTAGCCTCCTGTCTGCCCACCTCCTCTCACTGCCGAACTGGTTCATGCCTACTCAACATTTGGCTCTTAATTCAGATGTTACTTCTTGTCTCCTCTAGTCTGCTAGACTTGGTAAGGTTCCTTCGACGTAATTCGTGTTCACAAATGTTATGTGAAATTTGTAACCATTTGATTAAATGCTTTTTTTCTTTATTCATCTCTAAACTGAAGGTAGGGGTCAAGTCTCTGTCAAATTTGTGATGATGATGATGAAAAGTATAATTAGCACCATATAGTATTCAACATGTAGGTTGATCCTCATGATAGTCCATGGAGTAGGAACTATTATGCCCATTTTACTGATAAGAAAACTAAGGCATAGAGAGGTTAAGAGTGCATCCAAAGCAACACAGCCATTCATTGATGGTGGAGGCAGAATTTGACAGTGGCGGTGGAGAATGGAGTAAACTTTTAATGAACTGTTCAGTAGATCACTTACCAATCAATGGAACAAAATTACAAGTCCAGTAATAAATGTACAAACTCATTGTGAGCTAGGAAACTGCAAAGGCAGTGTTTCAAACTGGTGCGAAGAAATGGGCAAGTTAGCAGCTCCTGTGTAGATAGTTAGCTTTGCATTCAGGAATATAAACTGGATCCTCTGTCATACCCTACACTAAAGTTTTATGTACCTGGTAATATGAAGGTTAAAGATTATAAAAAAGTAAAATGAATCTTTGAGTCTTTTTTGGCTGGAGAGTCCAGATTCTTTCCAAACTTGACTTAAGGTGCAGATACTATGGAATAAGATGAGTGGTTTGTTTTCTACGTAAACGAGAAGAAGGGATTCTTAGCGAAATGATGAAAAGACTAATGGGATTTAGGATTTGGGACACTTAACTGAAAAAGAAAATGTACAAAACACAGTCTTGGAGAGGGTATGGGGCCAGAGGGTACTCCATGTTTTCCCTTTGATAAGGCACATTTTAAAATTGATTCTAAGTAGGATAATTGGAGATGTGTGCATAGACAGATGTTCAAAATTCATTGCTGTATTAATTGTGCTGAAATATTAGTTTATTCATATAATGGAGTTCTATGAGATCATTAAAGTGTTATCATCCATATTCGCAACAAGCCTTTTCTGGATGTAGTAGGGGTGGAGGACATGTCTTAGCAAGACATTTGTAGGATGAATCCAGAGGTAGTGGGGTAGGCATGGTCCTTGTTTGTCCATGTGGGTGGATGGCAATTTGAAACAGAATTTGTAACGGTAATAATTATCTTTAGCTGTGGGTTTTTAAAATTTTTATCTTGATTTTTGTTTCTCTTTGTTGCTTTTGGGAGCAGATCTCACTGCATCTGTGGCTGGTCTGCTACTCACATGTTAACCAGGCTGACTTTTCAATCTTGTAGTGATTCTCCTGCCTCCACCTCTCAAGTGCTGGCAATACAGGCATGTGCTACTCTGCCAGGCCTTAAGTTTTTAATGTATCTTCCTCCCTCCCTCTTTCTCTCCTCCCTCCCCCTCCCTCCCTTCCTCCTCCTTATGATCTTCCTCCTCTTTTTTATGGTACTGGGGATGAAACTATGTGCCAGGCAAGCACTGCACCTCAGAGCTGTAGCCCCAGCTCTGGTATTTACATTCTTAGAGCATTTATTTTTGATTCTTGCACACACTATTCTTACTTTGGCCTTCTTTGCCACCTTGTTAGCATATTGGAAATATCCAGGTTGCTGAGTAGCAGTTTAAATACAAGGAAATGAAGTGAAAGAATACATTTATTAAAATTTCATGAATGCTGGATCAATGTTTCATAGAAACACAGCATTTTAAGCTTCACTGTTCTTAAGTTCTTCTGTTTTAAATTAAATGTCCTTTGTTCCTCAGTCTAAAAGAGGGAGTGCCATGGTAGAGGAGGCAATGCCAGCGTCAGTGGTGGGTAATGCTGAAGAAGGACTTTGACATAGCCCACCTCCATGCACACCTCCCACGGAGAGAGCACTGAAGACTGCAGCTGCTTCAGATTCAGATCTTTCCTCAAACAGGCCTTCAGAGAAAAGCTTAATAAAGCATTAATTATGGAGCAGCCTCCCCCCCTAACCTCTGCAGAGAGGGATGTAGATTTAGTTACGTGATTGTGCTAATGATATATCTGTGGAATGCTGTTTCTGTTCTGTTAAGGGATCTATTTACTCCTTCTTGCTAGGGGGTCTACTGATTTCAGAACTGCAAAGTATATTTAATCTGCTGCAGCCACTGTGCTTCAGTGGACATGTCCTGCTGCTTCACATTTTCTGGGGGATGGACCCGAAAGTCTGGCGTTGTTTATTCCATGATGTGGGGATCCACTGTGGGTAAAGAAAAATCTCTGTGCTCTCTGTCACAGGTGAAAGCAGCACAGAGGGCAGAGGGGCACATTGTTTATGTGGCTAAAAATGCTAGGTGATCTTCGAGTTTGGGATATGGGAATTGTAAGGAAGTTGGAGCTGCCCTAGGCAGTAGATCCCGTAAACTTTTCTGATATGTTTTTCTTTAGTTCTGTGAGAAGCACTGATTTCTCCCCTCACTGCACTGCTCAGCATCTTCAGCACCAAGCTCTGGTCCTGCTGGGGGTGGGTGTTATACACAGGCATATTTCTGCTTATTTATTGAAATTCATATTGTCTTTGGAGATATCTTATACTTTAATTGAGATTATTCGGTTGCAAATGAATATGCAACAGAATGGGGCAGGGTGGTGAAAACAAGCACAGGGCTGGGTATTCAAGGTTATTTTTAGACTTAGAAGCAACGTTGCTTTCCACGAAATAGCGGAGTATAATTAATGACTCACATTTCCCTCCTCAGTGCTTTTTCTTTTAAGGGTACAGGTTTCAACTCTGTGTGTGTGTGTGTGTGTGTGTGTGTATGCTGGTGTGGTATGCATGTGCATGTGCTTGTGTATGCATATGTTTGTGCTTCTGTGTATGCATAGGTGTGTTTGTGTGTGTGTATGTTTCTGTGCTCATGTGTGTACATGGATGTGTGTGTGGGGGCATGTTTGTGTGGGTGCATGTGTATTAGTTACTTTTCTGCTGCTGTGATAGAAACACTGATCCGAGCAACTTATAGAAGGAAGAGTTTATTTGAGCTTACGGTTCCAGGGGAATTACAGTCCATCATGGCAGGGAGGCATGGTGGCTGGAGGTGGCTGGAGCAGGAGCAGCAGAAGCTAAGCTCTCACATCATCAAGGAGGCACAGGAAGCAAGAGAGCAACTGGAGATCTGGCAAGGCTTAAGAACTCTCTAAGCCCACCTCCAGTGTCGTGCTTCCTCCAGGATAGCCTCACCTTCTAGAATCTCCCAAAACAGTTCCATCATCTGGGGAAAAAATGTCCAAATACTTGGAGCCTATGGGGGACATTTTCATTCAAACCACCACAGGGTGTGTGTGCCTCTGTGTGTGTAGTGTTTTGTGCATGTGCATGTTTGTGTGCACAGGTCTCAAGATTCACCACAGTGTGTTTATTTTGTTTAGGGTCTACCTGAATAGTATTTCTGTTCTTCCGTTGTAGAGCATCTTCCTTAGTCATTACAGAAATCAAATAATCTTTCTGAGTAGGCTTCAGAAATGGTGAAGATTTATTAATACAAGCCACAGCAATAATTTAATTTTTCTATTTTGGGGATAGAAGGAGAAACCATTGTATAGGTAGATGGCATAGGAGAACTTTAAGTCCTCTGGAACACTTAAGTGAGGAGCCAGAAGGAATTTTTTGTCATTTTGAGTTAATACACTTGTGAGAGGACTTGCTGAATTAGTCTGTCCCTCTGTCCTGGAATGTGATCATTAAGAAAATCTCAGTGGTGGATGTTTTCATATACTTGTGTCTATAGTAGATTTAGTAAAAGCCACCACGGATTTAGTAGTAAAAGGAGAGAAATGGGTCAAATTTGAGAGCCATGAATCTCATCTTGAGACTGGAAATTTGTGGATCATGGACCTTTCACATTGCTAACCCAAAACCTTATTGATTTCAGGGTTAGCCGAAGCCCTCTTGTTTAATTTAACAGATAGCTTTTCTTTCCCAGACTGTCTTTCTTATACTTGGAAAACAAATTGGCAGTCTTTATAAAGACTTTATATGTGTTAGATGGGAAGGTGTAACAGGAGAAAGACTCAGGGTGCTGTTCACGCTTGCTGTCCTCCCTTGCACTTCAGGCAGGATGCTGGGTGTCCTTATATATAACAGGTAAATTTTTTTTTGTCTGGTCTTTTGAGACAGGGTTTCTCTGTAGCCCCAGCTGACCTGGAACTCACCAAGTAGACCAGGCTGGCCTAGACTCGCCTGCCTCTGCCTCCTGGGTGCTGGGATTAAGGGCGTTTGCCACCACGCTGGGCTAATAACAGGTAATCTTAAGTCATGGGACTGTGACTTGCAGTGGGGCCATTTGGTCTCCATGTCCATGTTTTGCAGTAGTCTTTGAATCTGGGCCTAGTGCAGTGTCTAATCAGGCAATGCCTATCCTGGCTGCCTCCCCAGCTGAGGTGTGGTTCCTAGACAGGCTGCCTTGGTCCAGTTTGTCCATCAGATGTGGTCCTGTACATGAATGTCCCTGTGTCCTCCAAGGGTTGTGTATCATATGCAGGGACAGTTTTGAATTTAGTTTATTACTTCCAAAAATAAATGGAGAACAATTTAACTGTGCTTTTGTCTGAACTCTGGTTTTACTTGGGAAGTCAGTGTTAGATCACAGCTGAAGTCAATAACCTCTATTTCTGTGTTATTATGAAACTTTCAGAACTATTTCTTATTTGGCACATTTTACCCAGCACATTTTTGAAAACCTTTTTGTCTCTGAGTGTTTTGCAGTGTTTGTAGAGGCTGCCAGCCACCTTACTCTTGTCACCCATCTCCAAAGACTACGAGGATTCATAGCTTCCAAGTGAGACTCCTCTGGGAGTGGCCTGATCCCCTGCAAACTATCAGCATAAAGATAACCTAGATGTTATTGATTTGGGAAAGGATTACAATCAAATGTTATTGAGGCTGTTTTCAGTTCGAGGGTAAGGTGGAACAAGAGGAAGTAGGAAACACCAAAATGAATTAAAAAGGACGTTCATTCTTAGAAGCCAGAATAGTTGCAACAGATTCCCTATCTGCAAGTTAGGTAAACTCGTTAGAGGATGGCGTGATAAGACTAGGAGGTAGGAATTGGCTAGGCAGTTAGGGTTAAAAGACCCCAAAGAAAAGTAGCCAGTTTCTTGGCTAAAAGACACAATGTCCTTGGGCCTCTTAGCAACATACTCCGTTCCAAAGGCCAGAAATGTTGAAAGTATTTGGGAGCTTTTATCTAACCCTTAAAAGATTTTAGGATTACCTCTTCAGAGGGGTGAATGTTAGAGTAGCCAGAAGCCCCATGGGGCCAAAAAAAAAAGAAGAAAGAATACATGAAGTTATCAGAAAAAATGTGTTGGGGAGATATGGGAGGAGTTGGAGGGGAGGGAGTGGCCAGGGATTTGATCAAAACACCTTATATGCATGTATGAAATTCTCAATAAATTTTAAAATAAAAATAATAAATAAATAAATAAATAAAAGAAAGGACAAGTAGGCACAGGTGGAGGAGAGCAGGGAGAGCTGAGAGAACCAAACCTACTTTTGTAACAGTTCCCCTTAGAGTGAACCCAGCCTTTGGAAAGCTGCATAATCCCCTTAGTGCCCAATTACCTCTTTTTTTTTTTTTCTTCCAGGAGCTGAGGACTGAACCCAGGGCCTTGTGCTTGCTAGGCAAGTGCTCTACCACTGAGCTAAATCCCCAACCCCCTTGCCAAATCACCTCTTAAACACAATAACTTTTTACAGGTTGCATCACCTCTCAGGACTTGCCTTGACCAAATTCCAGCGTGAGTTTTGGAGGAGACAAACAATGGCAGTCACCTTCGGCCATTAGGAAGATAATGTTGATTAAGCTGTACTCTGGTACAGAGTAATTACTTCATGATTATTATTTAAAAAATATTTTGTTTATTATTTTTATTTTGTGTGTATGAGTGTATTGCTTGCATGTATGTGAGTGCACCTGTGTTGTGCAGTGCCCACAGAGGTCAGAGGAGGGTGTTGAATTTCCCTGGAACTGGAGTTGTAGATGGTTGTCAGCTGCTGTGTGAGTGCTGAGAATCGAACCCGGGACTTCTGCAAGAGTAGCTAGTGTTCTTAACCACCGAGTCATCTCTCCAGCCCCTTCAAAAATGATTTTTTCTTCTTGCCATGAATATTTAACAAGTACCTCCTGTCTCCCAACTTTGCGTTAAGCACCGTTAAGAGAGATTGTAGATATTTGTAGGCTCACTTTAATAGTGTACAAAACATTTTCAGGTCTGTGATCTCATCTGATCTTTATATCAGCCTTGTGGAGGAGTCCCCACTTTGTTATACACATTTTAGAAGTGAGATGGGTGGAGCCCAGAAAAGTGATTGACTTTCTATTAGAGTCAGCTAATAGGTCATTCTAGACTCAATGTTTGCGTTTCCTCCAAATTCATGTGTAGAAGGAAGCTCTAAATCCCAATATTGGTATTTGGAAGAGAACTGAGTGGGGCAGTTAGGATAAGATGATACCATGGTTGTTCCTTCATGATGCAGGCAGAGGCTTTATGAGAAAAGAGGTCAGATTTCACTGTCTCTATCATGAAAGGGGACCATAGGAAAGTAGCTGACTGCAAACTGGGAAGATGCCCTCGCCATAACTGAATCTACCAGCACTGTGAGCTTAGACTTTTCACCTTACAGAATTAGGAGAAATAAATAATTTGCTGCTTAAGCTACCCACTCTGTGCTGTTTGTTATTGTTGCTCAAGCTGACAAAGACACAGGTAAGGGGCTAAGATGTGAATGTAAGATCTCTGGTTCCTGAGCTTAAGGACTTTCATATCACATTCTCTAAATAAATGTTTTAGTGTACATGTATGTATGCTGTAGGTACATATCTGTGTGGGTATGCACACATGTGCTGTAGGTGTGTGCATGGAGGTCAGAGGTCTTCTTTGATTGCTTTCCATGTTATTTTTATTATTATTTTATATGTATGAGTGTATTTGCATGTGTCTAAGTGCACCATGTCATGCAGTACCTGTGGAGGACGGAAAAGGGCATCGGATCTCCTTGAACTGGAGTTACAGACAGCTGTTAGCCACCATGTGGGTACTGGAATTTGAACCTGGGTCTTCTGCAAGAACAGCCAGTGCTCTTAACCCCTGTGCTGTCTCTCTAGGCTCCCATGTTATTTTTTGAGACAGGATCTCTCACTGAACCTGGAGCTCATCGATAGTCAATGAACTCTGGGGTTTCTCCTATATCTGTCTTCATGGTGCTGGGCCTGACTTTAAAAAAATTTAAAAGTTAATTTAATTTTTTATTTTAATGACTGTATTAAGAAACATCTCACACACTATACAAGCCACACTTCAAAAGGATATAATTTAAAGTTTTTCATGTATTCAGAGCTATACAGCCATCACCATGTTTGGTCTGTGGGCATTTCATGGCAACCCCCCCCCACAAAGAAATTAACCTATTAGTCAGTCTTTGTCCTGTCCTGCCCCTACCTCCAAGAAACCACTAGCTTATTTCCTGTCCTGCCTTTTTTTTTTCCATTTTTACCCTTTATTATTTCCTTCTTTCCATTAAAAGTTGTTGGTTTAGTTTGTTTCTTTGTTGCGCGTGTGTGTGCGTGCCTGTCCTGCCTTTTTTTGTGTGAGTTAGTTTTCTGCCATTATAAAAAATGTTTGAGATGCTGGAGAGATGGCTCAGCGGATAAGAACACTGACTGTTCTTGCAGAAGACCTGGGTTCGAATCCCAGCACCCACATGGCAGCTAACAACTGTCCGTAACTCCAGTTCCAGGGGATCCAACAGCCTCTTCTGTCCTCTGCAGGCACTGCACGACATGGGTGCACTTAAACCTACATGCAGGCAATACATGCATACACATGAAATAAAAATGATAAATAAAATATTTTTTTTTAAATGTTTGAGATAATCACCTTAAAAAAAAAAGATTTCCATTCTTGAAGCATTTTCTAAAAGTTTGAACTACTGCAGGGTGGTTAAAAGAAACCCTACAAATTATGTAGAAATTGATATGCTGTTAGAAAAATCCGCTGTAAATCCTATGCAAAGTGCATCCAGATCTTCCTCGTTGTGAATCTTTCCCAAGGGATGATTTTGTTTTGGAAGCATGTTATTATAGTCTTTAGTTAAAGCAAAGCAGTGTGCTTGTGTCAGGAGCCTGGACCTGTCAGCAAAGCACATTGCGTGTGAACATGGTGTCGCTCACTCCCATCTGCATGTCCGTGTCATATAGCTCAACTTCATTCAGGAAGGGCAATGAATTTTGATTTGTATTTGAGGAATCTCATATTATAAAAAAGTTTTGAACATGAATGGGACCGATTTTTTTTATCTTTGCTAGAGATATTGGCAGACCTTTGTTCTTGGCAATATTATACACTGTAGTCAAAAGATGAAGTGACTTGTATATCAATAGATGGTCTGCTTCCTTGTGGTCTTCCACCCCCTCTGGCTCTTACAATCTTTCTTCCTCCTCTTCTGCAGTGATCCCTGAGCCTTGGTAGGCAGAAGGTTGGAATAGCTGTCGTATGTAGGGATAAGCGGTCTGTGACCTCTTTTTGCACATTGGCTAGTTGTGGATCTCTGTTAATCACCACCTGCTGTATTTGTAGTACGCATCCCATAATAATAATGCAGATTAGGAAAACATCTTGGTATGTGTGCATGTGTGTGTAAGAGAGATTGGGGCAGGGAGAGACAAAGACAGAGACAGATACACAGACTATGAATGAATGAGAATGAATTACTGCGCATACCCGTGCGTGTGCATGGCAGGGACTGGGCCTGAAACGGACATTTGTTGTCTTCTTTATCATTCTCTCCCTTAGTTTTGAGACAGGGCCTTTCATCGAACCTGGAGCTTGCTCTTTTGGCTAGACCTTCCCAGCCAATGTTAAAGAGACATGCCACTGGGGATCTGAACCCAGGTCCTCATGCATTTGCTGCAAGTGCTTTACCCACTGAGCTGTCTCCCCAGCCTCTGTTTTCACTCTTTTATTTGATATAATTTAACAGTCATTTTGTTATAGGGAAATAAATACCTAGAGTCACCATCTGCAGATCATGAAGCTTATTGTATGAGATTTGTTATAGTCCATGAAATTCCAAGTTAAGGAAGCCTTCATACCATGGATATCTACTGTGGTTTGGTTATGGTTTAAGTGTGTCTTCTTCTAAGAGTTCATGTGTTGGAAACTTGATCACCAGGGTGGAGACAGTAAGAGATGATGAGATTTGCTGGGTGTAGTGGTGCACCCCTTTAATCCTAGCACTAAGGAGGCAGAAGCAGGTGGAACTCTGTGAGTTCAAGAGCAGTCTGTTCTACTGTTCTACTAGCAATTTTGAGACAAGCTAGGGCTGTATAGTGAGATCCTGGCTTGGGGGGCAGGGAGAGAATATGAACTAATGTAGTTCTTGTGAGACCCTGATTGTCCTCCTCAGAGAGCTGTAAGAAGACCAAGTACAGCCAGATCCCTTTTGTCTGGCTTTCTGTTTGGCCATGTGGTCTTGAACATGCTCTGGACTTGATGTTCACAGACCCTGGGGAATTTTCTAGCTTGTTGTAGCCTCTGCATCAAAGCAGCAGTGTGATGCAGCAAGGGAAATGCACAAGTGCAATACCATGCTAGTTGGACATTCTTCCTCCATAACCCTCGCTTCTTTATGTTACTCAGCCTCAGGCATCCTAGTATAGCAATGCAGATGGACAAAGACACCATTCACCAAACAGGTGAGTCCAGAGATGATTCAGGACTGGGGCCAGCAGGGTAGCAGATCCTCCTGTCCAGGCATGTGCTCCTTCTCCCATATCAGGCCTAGGCAGGAACTGGACTTGGTTCAAACAGAATCAGTACGTTTTTATATCTAAAATTGAAATACACAGCTAAATGATTCCTCTCATTAATGATACATTATTATACACATGTTTTTGTAAGTACACTAGTTCAATCCTTTTCTACTTTCACATCTAGGTTAGCTTCATTTGAGTGAGCTAGAGTCCTTCCAGCTCAGACCAGGAGAACCAGATGCTTCTAAGGTGCTTCCGCAATACTTTCTAAACTGAGAACCATCAACCTGAGCTTTTCCCAAATTGCTCCTGTGGTTGGGGAGCTAAGCTTATTTTCCTGCCTTAATGGTCCATGGTCAGTGGTCATACTCATTGGGTGTCTTCTATTTTATTTGAAGCAAGGGCTCATGTGTCCTAGGCTGGCTTTGAATTTGATTTGCTAAGTAGATGAGGATGACCTTGAACTTCTGATACTTTTGCCTCTATCTTTCAGTTTGGGTTATAGGCATTCACTACCATGCCCAATTTACGTGGTGCTAGAGATTGAATCCGAGGTTTCATGCATGGTAGTAAGCGCTCTTAACCAGCTGAGCTACATCTCTATCTCCACATAGATCTTCTTTTTAGCCATCTTGAGAGGTTTGAGCTAGGAACAAAAAGCTGTAATCAGTTGAGAAAGTTTTCAATTTTCTAAATAGATTTAACTGATATTCTCTGGTGAAGAGCTCAATATCCTTGCAAAATTCTGAGCTGTCCAGCATCCTCTATCTGATACTTTCCTTTTCTCCAATGGGGGAACAAAGGAAGAATTTAGTGTTCCACGTTCCATGTCCCCTGATACTGAAAGCTGCGACAGTAGATTGATAAAGTGATCTGTTTTCCAGTTCAAGTTATGTCTGGACCAGCACCCTCCTTGTCCAGACAGCTTTTTCCCAAACCAAAAAATAATGGAGGGGGTGGGCAGTGAAGGGCAGGCCCCACTTTGGTTTCTCAAGAGTTAAGGGAGAGACGACTGTAGTACCAAATGCGCAGGTGCGTCTGCAGCTGCAGCCCTTTCTTCCTCTAGTTTATATAATGGGTATTGGAGAGGAGGAGTCTGTGCATCTAGAGAAAGGTCCACTTTATGGCGTTTTACCTGAGTAGTCAGGTGGGATAAGTCATATTAGGGCCTCTTTCCAAGTTCCATGTTTTTATACAGGCTTACTGTTCACATGTGTATGTATGTATTTGGCAATACTATAGAGTTTATACTTTTGTTTTTTACTTGTTTCTTCCAATTTTAAATGACTAAAACTTTGAGGAGGCTCCCATAGCTTGTCTAGGGGGCCTATGTTTGCTTTATGTGTAGTGGAAGTGCCTCACTTGAAACGAAATGAAAATAATTTGGTGAAACTTTGGTGAAACCATTACAAGTGGCTCATTTGAATTCATAGATGAATTATGATTCATGCATGCCATGTTTACTGAAGCTGGGCACATGATGATGTACAATATTTATTATCTTAAAGAACTTGAAGATTTTTCTTTCTCTTGAGCTCTTCTGTTGAGATGAACATGGAGCTGTGTTTGAGAGGCTATTTGTAACAAGTGAGAAAATTAGATTTTTAGAAATAAAAGTTTTGCTTTTTAAAATTTGGAATTTGTAAGTTGTCCCCTTGATGATCTCATCTTATTGTAGAAATTTATCAGTGGAACCTTTAATAAGCAAAATTAACATTGGGCTTTTCTTC
Source organism: Nannospalax galili (assembly GCF_000622305.1). Taxonomy (NCBI): domain Eukaryota; kingdom Metazoa; phylum Chordata; class Mammalia; order Rodentia; family Spalacidae; genus Nannospalax; species Nannospalax galili. The sequence continues at coordinate 552,743 of NW_008342641.1, read as the reverse complement.
AACTAGATAGTTCAGAAGCAACATGGATTTTGATTTGGGCTCATACTTCCTCACATGAAGTGGCAATTTGCTGATGGGTGAGACATGGTGATATAGGCTGCTTTGATATTCTCTAGGCAGAATATTGTCAGGAACAGAGACCTGAAATTTGAGAGTGTTGCAGATGCTTTTATAATTTTCCACTTTCTACTTGCTTACTTGTTTTAAGAAAGCAAATAAAATTATTTCTCAAGGCACAAAGCAATGGTGTTGTTAACTGGACTCCAGTTTAAAATTAGCTGGGGAAAACATGAACTGTTCTTAGTAATAAGAGGGAGCATGATTGAATTGGTTCTTTAAATGTTCTATTTGAAGAGTGTGTGTGTCTGTGTGTGTGTGTGTGTGGTGTGTATATAGAGGCCAGGGGACAACTTTGTGGAGTTGGTTCATTCCTTTCTCGTTTATGTGGGTTTCAGGGATTGAACTCTAGTTACCAGTCTTGTAAGTGCCTTTACCTGCTGTGCCATCCCTGGCCCATAGTTTTTTAGTTTTAGTGAGTGTGCACATAAAATTCCATGATGAAGGCTGTGTTGCTCTCATAATTTTTATTTTTAAGTAAATCAGTGGCTGTTTTAGGGGTGGAGATTTAAGAGACCCACTTACATATGTAGTTGATCTAATCCTCTACTATCCTCATATATAGTGGCGAACTAATCCCAGAGTCTGTTACTTCAGGGTCACACTTTTGGGATTTTGGGGAGAGACTGTGCCAATTAAGGTACAATCCTGTCACTCAGTAGTTTTATACTGTGGTTAGTATTATTATCATTATTGTGTATGTGCATGCATGGTACGTGTAGGGGTGGGGTGAGGTGGGGGTACGTGTGCCATAGTGTGCATTTAGTGGTTACGGGACAGCCTTACAGAGTTGATTCTCTCCCTTCACTTTATGTGGGTTCTGGGGATCAAATTCATATCACCAGGCTTGGATAGCAAGCATCTTTACCTGCTGAACTGACTGGCCCGTCCATTGGGTTTAATCCAGCTAATGATAATATTATTAGTAAGCAATGATCTTGGGCACTCGGTGAACAGTACTTCTCGTAGTCTAATAAAGTGGTTGCTTAAAGCATCTCCATTTGTAGCTGAGGAAATGAAAGAGCTGCAGTAGCTTACTCAAGGTCACCGTTTGCAAGATGGAAGTAGTCTGAACCCAGGTTGCCGCAGACATACAGTCCAAGAAAAAAAAAAAAGAAGCATCAGTTAGTTTTCTTGCATATTTTGTGAAGGATATTTAGGATTGGAGGAAAAATGCTCATCTTTGTTTAAGCAGATCCTTAAAGGACTTTTTGGATTATGGTCTCTGTGTTATAAAACTTTGACAAGTACAGGGGCTGCAATTTAAATGCTTGGATAGGCCAAGCAGGTGAAGTAAAATGAAGCTTGCAAGAGGGACCATGTTGAACTGGAAGTCTGTCTAGGAAGCAGCCTCTGTGAACTTGAGCCAGTGGGAAGGGGGCTCACAATGGCTGATCTTTAGGAAAGGCTTAAAAATATCTGTAAGAGTTGAGAGATAACATTAATACTCTCGCGATTCCCTGTTCTGCTATATTCCATGAGCCTTACATGCAGAGGTTCTTCTGTAGATGTGTCACCTAAAGCTGGACATGTCACAGACACCTATTTTCTTATGTTTGACCAGTTGTGGAACTCTATAATAGTCCTATCTCTTTCAAAAAGAAGCTTCTTTGACAAGTGGTGAGAGGTATATTTGTCTGTAAATATAAAGATCCATATTTAGTGTACAGTGAGAAATTGTTTGTCTAGGGATATGTAAAATGCAGGTTTTTCTTTAGGACCTGTGACCTGCCCGGACATGTGTATTTGGCAATGTTTACAGTACCACACAGTGTTCCTCCCATTGAGCAGGCTTCGGATAGCTGCTGGTTATCCCCAAGATTAAAGTGCCACTACTATACCAATAGTGGGTATTTTGCAGTGCAGGTCATTGTTGTGGTTATTAGGCTTTACAGCTGGGGTTGGACCATTGATTGATTTTCTCCCTTAGCAGTTTGCATAATATCCTCTGATACTATGAGAGATAAATGCACAGAAATTCAATAAAAATATTATCAAAATAAAAACTATTGGTGAGTCATAAAGATAGAAGCAGGGGCCAAATCAAGTGTGTGAATTCTTAATATCCATCCATTGGCTCGATGATTGATTCAGAGAGAGTTACTGAGGATGTGTCTGAAAGTTGAAGATCGTTTTACATTGTGACAACTAGAGGGGGGCAGGGCTCCCTCTTGTCTGTGGGCAAAGATCAATAAGGGAGGTAAATGAGACACTCTTGGATGTTACAGCACGATATATCACAGCTGTACTCCCAAAGAATCATGAATACAAGATTGGCCATTGAAGAAGGTACTGCTGATACAGGTATGTTGCTTAACTATGTTGCTATGTTAAAGATGGAGTCCTTGTTACCACGAAGTCAAGTTTCCTTGGTACCGTGAAATCAAGTTTTCCCTAAATTGATCAATGTGTTAGAGTATCACTTGTACACAATCTTTACTCCATGTTTGATTTTAATTGAAGTTCAGTCCTAATGCTAGCTATTTAACTGTGGGCAAATATCCTCTCCTCGTTCATCATCTTTTAGAAATTGCACACATTAAGTACGAAATTCACACAAAGGTCTGTCATGCAGTAAATGGCATTTACTTCCCTTTCATTGTTGTAATTGATAAATTTAATTTTTGATGTTTTTATAGTAGGCATCACATAATCATATTGCAAATTAGGAAAATACTTTGGTATGTATGTGTAAGAGAAATGAGGGGGAGAAACAGAGAGAGAATATGAATGAATGAGAATGAATTAATATGCATACCTGTGTGTGTGGTGGCAGGGGCTAGGGCCTTGAAATCAACATCTGATGTCTTCCTTTATCACTTTCTCCCTTATGTTTTGAAACAGGGCCTCTCATTGAACCTAGAGCTCACTGTTTTGGCTAGACAGACCTGTCCATCTGTCCCTCACAGCACTGGTGTTACAGAGGCATGCAACTGGGGATCTATACCCATGTCCTCATGATTTTCCAACAAGTGTTTTATCCACTGAGCTATCTGCCCAGCCCCTAAGATACCTATTTTCACTCTTATTTCATGTAATTATTTATTTATTTATTTTATATCTATGTGTGTATTGCCTGCATGTAGGTAAGTGCACCCGTACCCATGTTGTGCTGTGTCGCGGAGGTCAGAAGAGGCTGTCAGATCCCCTAGGACTGGAGTTATGGACAGTTGTTAGCTGCCATGTGGGTGCTGGGATTCAAACCTGAGTCTTCTGCAAGAACAACCAATGTTCTTAACTGCTGAGCCATCTCTCCAGCCCCATTATTTCATATAATTTAACAGTCACTTTGTTATAAGGAAATAAATACATAGAGTAACCATCTGATTTTCATACTATTTTGTAATACTAAGTAGAATATTAGCATTCTACAAGTTTTCTAAATTTGCTTTTAGGACTACTTTTTAGAGAAATACATCCTAAATTCCGTATTTCTTAACCAGTTCCATGATAATTGGAATAACTTTTCATGGAATAAACATGAGTAATGGACATAAAGAGAATATTTTTGATTTATTTTCTTGTTTTTGCTTTTGGTTGAAATTGTTCCTGGAAACTGAAATGTATTTTACAGAGAAATATGTTTTATCTTTGGGGAACTACAATTTAATGGAAAAGGAAGGTCATTTAGAACTTTATTGACTTCTGTTCCTTCTAGTTACAGCATAATCTGAGACCTTGGATTTTCCTGCACTTGTGGTGGTGTGCTTAAGATGTATGTGTATTAAATGAGGGGTGTTTTTGAGAATGCGTGGCTGGTATCCAAATTGTTCATTATGAAGTTCATGATACCACAATCACATGACACTAGAAGCTGGTGGAAACTTAAGACATGGAATATAAAGATCTTTTACTGTCTTGTAGAGTAAATTTGGGTAACTTTGACCACTGGCCTTCTTTCTTGGGGACCTGGCTTTGCCCTCATTCACCCCTATCAAGAGGAGGGTGAGAGGTAGTTGTGTCCTTGGCCTGGGTATTCAGCAGTACACAGAGAGGCATCAGGCATTCTTGGTCTCCAGAATTATTGCCCATCTGTGTCCACTGGAGAAGCATAATGACAACTTGCTTCTCTCAACACCTCCCCACCACAAAACAATACAGTTATTTGTGGTTCTTTAAACTCTTTTCATATACTGCTTTTCTACACTGGAAACAACTCCCTGTAGTCAGTATCTCATAGTATTCCGTTCAGCTTTATAGCTCTATCTCAGGGAGAGGAGGCCTGGTGGTAAGACCCTCAGCAACAGAGCTGATATGGAAGGTAGATCTGTGACCCATCAGTGTAGAAGGTTTCTGTCCCATTCTGTGCTTAGGAATAATAAAGAGAAAGAGTTCTTCCCAGGTGTTCCTGGGTGTGGGCTGTGGCTAGATTGGTGGTGGTAACTCTTCTCAAAGCTTAGTGCTTAGAATATATTATGAATCCATGTGTGTTGTTCAGCATTTTGGTGTAGGACTAGAAAAGCCTTCTTACCTTGCCATGTCTGGGAAATTTCTAGAAATGTAGACTTTCAGGCTCAAGTCAGATGTCAGAAATCATAGTCTATGCTTTAACAAGGTCTGTAGGTGATTCTTACGTATATTAAGTTTGCACAGCACAGCTCTGAATATAGGGGACAAGAGGCCTTACATTTGAGAATAGGTGAGAGGAAGAAGAAGAGCTGGGAGAGTATGAGAGTGACGAAGAGAATGCATTTGTTTGTGGGTATGTGTGTAGGATGAGTATGTTCTCATTTTACTTAAAATATGACAGTTTTGGGTTATAATTCATAAAGATATAATTCAGTCAGTTAAAGCATTCTGTTTAAAATGAACTATTCAAGGATTTCGAGGATATTCACAGACTTTTCCAGATATTACCGCCATCAGCTGCAGAGCATTTCCATTGTCTGAATAGAAGCACCATATTTGTTAGTAGTCACTGGCCATTTCCCCTGACTACCCCCTGAACTCCCGTAAGCCCCTGACCATCAGGGAGGTGCTTCTGCCTCCTTATGAATTGGGATAGTCTATTCTGGACATTTCTCTTTTTCTTTAAGATTTACTATTTAACTATGTGTGTGGGTGTATGTGCCTATGTGTGTGGTATGTGCACATGACTGCAGGTGCCCTTGGAGGCCAGAAGAGGGTATTCAATCTCTCTGGATCTGGAGTTACAGGGATTATGAGTCACTGGACTTGGGTGCTGAGAACCCAACTTGGGTCCTCTAGAAATACGTGCTCTTAACTAGTAAGCCATCTCTCCAGCCCCTATTCTGGATATTTTTATGTGAATGTATTCATATAACTATGCGGTCCTTTGTGTGTGCATTTTTTACTTAGCATGTATTTCCAAGGTTCATCCATTTTGTAGTGTAGATCAGAGATGCATTCCATGTCACTTTAAGGCTTTGTGAGTAGGAGTCATGGGCATTTTAATCACTGTCCTCACCAAGATAGAGTTGAGACCATTTTATCATTACAGTAATGTTCAACAAGAATTGTTTTTTTAATAGATCTGAATGCTTTTTAAATGTACATGTGCAGATTTTGAGAACTGTGTGGCAGTCAGGTAGTGAAAGCAACATTAAATGCATTCAGTTGAAGAAATAAGGTGCTAAGGTTTTCCATCTTTGTTTTATGTGAAGATAGATTTTAATTTTCCTGTTTCCCCAACAAAACAAGTGATAGAAAACCAGATTAAAGAAAGAACCTGATTTCCATGTTCTGCTGAAAACTGTGTTTGCGATTTCAAAATATCCAGCTGATGTTTATGAAAATTAAAATGAGAAAATATTGTGTTCAGATAAATAACAACAATGGCTGAATTTTTGGCAATGAACCACACAATTGTCCTCCTCCAACCAGTCTGGTCCCTGAAGCTCCCAATATTTGGTTATTCGAGTGCCCCAGAGGGAGGCAGCAGTCCTCTAAGATTCTGTTTAGTCAAATAAAGATAAACTTTATCTCCTTCTGGATATTTAAAGACTTTTAAAGAATTCTGTCCTACAGAATACTTTATGGAGTGGAGAAGATCATGGTTTTTAACTGGGCTTTCCAATGATCATTTCATAATGCACATGGTATGAAGTGACCAGGAAAAATTACATGATCACTTGGAAATTCTAACTTTTGTTTTAGCAACATGAAAAGCACACTGCACCCCCACAGCCCTGCTAAGTTCATCTTGATGCCAGAAGATTGCCAGGGCAAATAAGATTGGCAGGCTGCCTAGTAAGTTGAATGAGGACAATCCTGGAGATTGTGTGTGGTCACTTTCTAAAGGGTTTTGTGCTCGTTTTATACTCTCGTCTCCTTTTCCTGTTTGGTGGGTAGACTCAAATAATTATTTGTCTCTTTTTGAGAAGGCTCTGGGCAAAATGCCATTGATCGAGCTTTTCAGCTTTAGAAGACATGCTTTCGTAACAGATTTCTTTGTAATGTAAGGTTCTATCTTTAACCTGATTACTATTTTTTTAGATGATGCAGTGTTGTTCATTCTCAGCAAATTGTTAAATATTTTTTTCTCAAAGTCCCGTTTCTCTCTCTCTCTCTCTCTCTCTCTCTCTCTCTCTCTCTCTCTCCCCCCCCCCACCCCCCGTGCATATGTATGTTGCTGAAAATGCATGATTTCTGACAAGAAAGATAAAAATCCTTGCCTCTCTTAGATTTGGAAATTTGACTGGATTAGACAAATCTCTCTGTTAGAGGAAATGGGAAACATCGGATTGAGTCCTAACGTCAAGGAAATTGTCTTAGCTGGCTTTCAGGGAGTAGGAGGGGATGGTCAACTAAAGATCTGTGTCATTTACCATTGATGGCACTGGAATTGGGAGAAGATATTTTCTGTTACTAGGGCCAACTCTAGGGAAAAAGGGCAAACAACTTTTTGCCAAAAATGGTATTTGGCAAGAAAGCCCTGTGTACCAGAGTATTCTGTCAATACTATGTGCACTCCTGTGTAGTGTGGCACTCTTGTGAGCTGTATCTTCCTGTTATTTTTGCTGTTAACACCATTGTTTTGCAAATAAGAATGCCATGGTTCAGACTTTATTCATCTGGGAAGGGGACTATGGAGGCGCTGTCCCCAGTGGTGATACTCTTTCCTGATAGTGAAGTTTGTCTTCATTCTGACTTTGCCTGTGCTCTTTAAAGGGTGCAGTTGTGTTGTTACAATGTTGAGGTAGTTGAATGAAACACAAATGTATCTGGTGAAAAATACAAGGTCTTTTAAAAGGCACACAGTTCCCCACACGCAGACAACACAGCAGCAGCATTTCTACATGTGGGGCAAACTTTTCTAACCCTTGGGAATATACAGAGGTGCAGAGCTGCCAGTGAGCCAAGGTAGGATGAGCAGCCCTGCAGTAGTTTTTTCTGTCCTTGGCTCTTTTCACTTACTTTGGATACTTTGGCCATGTGCTGCCTGCTCACAGGTGCCAAGTGACTAGAGCAAGTCAGCTATTGCCGAGTAGTTACTGCGAGATTGGGCTAATCAAAGATGGCTTCCTGGTAAGGACCTTCTAGCAGGAAAAAGCTGTGGACCTGCCTTGAGCCTGTTTGCATGTAGTGTTTGGAGCTTTTTAGCAATTCTTAAAACTATAGGATTGGGCATCTCTGTTTTTATGAATGAGTTTTAAAAATGTATAATCTCATGAGTCAGTTTCCCCTTATTTTTAATTTTCCCTAATTAATACATATTCTATGAAAAATAAGAAAAATCAAACTAGATCTTTATTAAAATAATTCTATTATTTCTCTTTTGTAGAAAATGTAATGCTATTCTCATAGAACTCAGAGAAGTATAATTTTATAAATAATTTGTTTGTACACTTTTATTTTCCTTACTGCCTGGAAGATTCTAGTTCTGTAGCTAAGAAAGTTGAAATTAGTGCTCAGTGTCAGGATCACAGAAAATGTTGATGGGAAGTTGGTTTTCTGCATTCTCTAGGTCTTTCTACTCAGGCTCTTGATAAGGAGTAGAGGTAACCATCATTACAGTAACCAACAGTTTTCAGAAAACATGCTTACTAAACTGTCTTGTGAGCACCTGTATCATGCAGTAGTTGAAATGACAGGTTCCTGGGAAAAGGAGGAAAACTTAGGGGTGGTGTTAGGAGAGAGCGGAAGGCTGTGTGTTTAGCATGCCAAGGCCCTGCGTTTAGTTCTCAGCACCAGAACAGCAGGTACACTAGCAACAGCAGTAGCGGGAAAAGAGAGGCGGCTTGATAGCTGAAACACAGTGATCTTTGACCCATTTTTCACAAAGTTGACGGCTGTATTTGGTACCATTGCAAGGAAAACACAGTCTATAAACACAATTTCAACTTCAGCTAGATGGTTGTGATCTTACTTAAAATAATTAGGATCAACAAGGAGCAGTGTGGAAAACTCCTTATGCACTGAACTAATAAAAAGCAGTTATACTTTTTTTTGAGCTGGTATTTTTGCTTTTGTGGAGAAGAATGGAGGGAGAGAAGAAAGGCTGTGGTCTGGGAGCTGGATGATGCTACACATGAGAGAACACGAAACTAGATTGAAATCTAGAGAATAAATACTGCTCCTGTTTTATCAAAAATATTTCTCCTTTATTGAAAAACAAGAACGTATCAGTCATGACAGGTACATCATTGATACAAGCTCCTTTTTTGCCTCTACTAATCTAGCCTGTTTTCAGTAGATCATTGCTTCTTAATGTTTTCAATTTTCATTTCAAAGGGGTTGATTAAAATTAGTTTATATATTTAATTTAAATTTTATTTCTGGTATAATAGCCAGCATAATACAAAAGACTGGAGATGTCCATTCTATTTCTTCCTTTGGCTGTTTCCAAAGTAGCCTGCAAATGCTGGCAGATTGTGTGAGTTCTCTTCCCCTCCTCCCTTCCTTTTCTGTGCAAATGGTGCATTCGGTTTTGTGTTGTGTCTCATGTTTCCTGTATTAGACGTCCCTTTCAGGTGGACTTCAGGCTGCATCTATCCTGGGACAGCTATGAATACAGCCCAACCCATTTGTAAATGAAAATATCATATTGTAATGTTGCTAGATTGTTCTGTTTACATATGCAAAAGTTTCCTCGTTGTTTCACAACTGTATTGTGGTCTGTTGCATTATAGTGCCATGAGTCCTTTAACCAATATGCTATTGGTGGATGTTTATGATGTTTCCATCTATTCTAAATTATAAGACAGTGTATGAAATTGCACCAATAGTAGATTTGTTCAGAAAACAAGTGGACATGTTATCTTGGCTTTTTATATTGTTTGTGTTTTGTGATGTGACCTGGGGATACGGACTTCTTTGTCAGTTTTGTGTCTGATCTGCCTTTATTAAGAGGAAGTTTGCTTCTATCTCTGCTGTCCTAGCTTGGTTCATTTCAGATCAGGCATAAAGACTTAGTTGGTCAATTGTTAAGATTTTCAATCTTGGTTTTTGATTGGTGGGATGGGGTGACTCCACGTTGAACCTGTTCACTAGCTGGGCATTTCTCTATCATATTAAATAGTTTTCAAAAGTCTGATTTTTAAATGGTTAAGACTCAAGTAAAGCTATTTAATATTCTTCTAATGACCATTTAGGCTGTTTTTTGATTTTTCACAGTAGAAAAAAACAGGTAGTATTTTAAAAAGAGACTCTTTTGGACTGCATAGCTTTTATCCCTCTGCTAACTTTTACAAGCACTTCATGAGCATAAGAGTTAGATTTCTTTTCCCTGACTTTTGAGGTTGTTAATGCAGTACCTTAGGTTTTCTGAGAAGATAGGACAGATGGCTAGAAGTTTAGTATGATGTTGTTTTAAATTTGGACAGGAAATGAAAGTTAAAAAAATTTTAAAACTCAGAAAAAAAAATCACCCAAATTAAGTAGTGCCACTCATTAAAAAACAAAACAAAACAATAAACAGCCAGGCATTGTGGCATACGCCTTTAATCCTAGCACTAGGGAGGTAGAGGCAGGCAGATCTCTGTGAGTTCAAGACCAGCTGGAGCTACAGGGAGACCCTGTCTCAAAAACAAACAAACAAACAAACAAAACCCACAAAACAAAACAAAAAACCAACAACATCAAAAAAACAGACCTTTAAATCTCTTGGGAGGCAGAGGCAGGCAGATCTTTGTGAGTTCGAGGCCAGCCTGTTCTACATAGTGAGTTCCAGCACAGCTGGGGCCACAGGGAGACCCTGTCTCAAAAAGACACACACACACACACACACAAAAAAAAAAAAAAAAAAAAATCAAAAAAGATTAAACTTTAAAGCCTATTTGTTTTTTTATTTTTAGTTAATTTTTTTTTGGGGGGGGATATTCTGGGCCTCAAATCTATGAGCCACCATTGAGCTATAACCCTGTACCAAGCCATTTTCTTTTCAGGCTAATCCGTGAGGTTACACATTTTGAAGAGTTGGCAGAAAATATAATTCAACCTTAGGGGATACTACCATGAGAGTCATACCTGTGTGAGCAGTGCATGCCCCAAACAGCCATGCGGAAATATTTATGGCATATCTACTCCATACCACACATGTGTTTCATATGGGGGAATCCAGCAAATAACAAATTTTCCGTGTTTCTTTGGTATTAGGCACTACTCTAGTCATAGGCCTATGTTGCTATTTAATCTTCACCACAGTCCTCAGGTAGACACTGGTATTTGTTGTCTGCACTTAACTGATGAGAGCGAAGCAAAGAGGAGATAGTAAAGAACTCGAGAACATGCAGTGACCAGATGGCAGAATCAGGAACTGAACACAGGCCTGGTAGCTTGGGGCATAAATACTCGGGACTCAGTGCAGCAATTTCCGCAAACGAAGAGGCGGCTTATCTATCTTACTTGGTGATTGGATGGAGCAGGCGGAGACTGTCAAGGGTAAAGCTTAGGTTTTCTGGCTTGAGCAACTTGCTGGAATGGGGCACCCTTCATTGGGCTGGTTAAGTTCTGGGAAACAAGAAGCACGTTTCTGATTGGATCTGGCTGTGCAGGCTTGCACTATCTAAAAAAGTTTGTGAGTTAATAGTGTGAAACTCACCAGATTTACTCTGCTAGTTTTCTTATCACAGAATGATTCTCTTCAACAGCTGTGCTAGGCCTCCAGCCCAGAAAACGATTCTCTTTAAACACTTAGAATGTAATCTATGGAAAAGTCCTACAACTTTTAAATATGTTGAAAAATTTCAGGTGACTGCTGTGGTTTTATTCTATGAAACACATTAAGATTTAATTATATTATTTTAATGCCTTTTAAAATGTAATGAATATAGACTTTCTAATGCCAATAGGTAACTTTATAATGTGATTGCATACTTGATTGCATAATTAATAGTCTGTGAGTAAGTAACTATGGCCACTTTTAACTAAAGATAATTTTAAAGTAGAAGTCTTTATACAGAAAATATTTTTGTAATTCAGGACTACATAGCCCATATTATAAAATTACTCTGATAGATTATGATAATTTATATCTGTGAAATATGTGCAAGACTTGCTTCTTAGTCAGCCGGTAGTCTGGATGTTGTCCTGATGACTTTTGCAATACTTTAATTCACTTCCTACTTTTTATAGCATATCCCATAATTTTCAATTACATGATGATTTTGTTCGCTGTGCCTTTATTGCATTATAGTCAGTACCTGATTTACACAGAACATTGCCAAGAAGTTTTTAAATTATAATCAAATAGGGAAAAGGAGAAGACTGTAGTCTTTGTGCCTTACCTGTGCCTAAAGTATTTCATGCCCGGAAGATATTTAGTTATTTGAGATTGCCTATCTAGGACTGGACATTTTGTGGAGATAGTGGAACTCATAGATGCCTGCTTCTGTGTAAATTTGCATCTTTGTGACAGATTATAGAGAATTAAAGTAATTGGGTAATTCAGAAAAAAGTGTGCTTTAAATTATCTGATTTGTGACAAAATTGGGATGACATTTAGATGGGACTTATGCCAGTAACTGCCCTAGTATTTTACTTTGTTTTCTAAATTGGTCCAGAGTCAGTATCCCTATTTCATGTAATGTTCTTGAAATTACTAATCTCTTCCTGTAGAACTGCAGGATCTGGCATCTTTTGATGTAACTTTTGGGCAAACTATTCCCAGGCTATTTCTTCTGTATTTATCCTTTTGGCTTCATCTGTGCTCAGTTCCTGGTGGCCTTTTAAGAGATATGGTGTAGGAATTGTTTTGAAAGCGTATTGTTTAGAGAGTCTTTCTTAACTCGATTACTTGCCGGAGTGACACATTAACACAAAGCTTGTCCATCCGTTTCTTCCCAGAATTGCACTAGTCATCAAGTAGGAGAATCGCAATAGCGAATAGGCCCCCTGCAGTGTCCAAATGGGATGGTAGCTTCCAGCTTTAGGCAAAATCTGTGAGGGACTGATAGTAATTTTGCAGCTTTCCTAAAAAGGGAGGGTCTCCTTAAGAAGTAACAAGATTGAAAATATCCCCATGGTAAAGGGATATTGAGATTGGGTACTCAGGCCACTTGTGAATAATCTGTTTCCACATTCCACCTCTCCAGTGTTCCAACTGAGACTTCCCACTTAATTCTTTTAATCTCTCTGCAAAGTCAAAAAAGTGATACCAAGTGGAAAATGTGGAAGAATGCTAATGGGGACTAAACAATACCTGTGGTTTTTGGATGTAGCTAGGGCCTGTCTTATTCCTTCATGGAGAGCTGGCAGATGCGTTTACTGTCCTGGATTTTGAAACAGGAAGGTGAGGGTCAGTTTCAATGAATGAATGTTGACGGGTCCAAGCCTGGCCTGCTGGTCCCTTAGTTGGCAGGGTATATGATTGTGGCATGAAACAAAGACTTAGAAACAATGGGGCTCATTGCTGCAGCTTTTGAGAGTAATAATGAGACTTGCAGTGCTATGGTAGTCAAATTGATCCTGATCTTTCTCAGTTGTTCCCTTTCTTTCACATTTTCAGGAAGTTATTCATTCCTGCTTACTGCTATTTGAAAGTCTGCAACAAAGTACTGGGACTTTGCTTCCCCTTCTCTTCATATGAGTAGCTTAGCAGTAAAAGTTGAGGGATAAAAGGTTGGTCTCTGGTGCTTCTTTTTTGGGTCTCCAAGGTATGACTGAGTCACCCCACACCTACAAGCTGTGCTTAGTGAAACCCTGGATATGAATGAGAGTCTGTACAGCGTAGTGTGTGAACTGAGAACAAGAGAGCCACTGGTTATTGGAAATAAATCGAAGAAAGAGATGTAAGAGAGATAGTAGAAAATTCAGGAAAGAATGATGTTTTGGAAGGAAAGACAAGACAGTATTTCAAGGAGAATGTAATCAGAGGATGAGTGCACAGAGGGTTTTTTTTTTTTTTTTTTTTGGTCTTTTTGAGACAGGGCCTCCCTGTAAGCCCCAGCTGTCCTGGAACTCACTCATTATATAGCCCAGGCTGGCCTTGAACTCACAAAGATCCGCCTGCCTCTGCCTTCCGAGTGCTGGGACTACAGTCGTGCGCCACCACGCCCAGCTCACAGAGAGTTTTTTAACCTTTCATTTGGAAATAATTTCAAAATTACAGAAAAAAAAAATCTACAAAGAACACTTCTTTACCCTTAACTCAGAGTTTTCTGTTGTTACTATTTAATTTATTTTCTTTTTCATTTCCTGTGAATACACACACACATTCACACACACATGCACACACACATGATTTTTTTTCTGAACAATATGAGGATATGTTAATATACAAATGACTCTTTGCCTCTAAATACCTAAGAATCTCCTTAGAATTGAGATATTATCTTATATAACCATAGCTGTATTATCAACCCTGATAAAACTTGAAAAAAATGAAGCCTAACATTCATTTTTCAATTGACCAAGTAACTCAGTGTTATTTTATATTACATTGACTGTGGCCAGGTATTTCATTGATTAGTTTTTTTTTTCTTAAAAATCCAGATTTGCTTTATCTTTTTTGTTATTGAAAATATTTTAAGCCTGAATTCTCCCTGTTAGAAGTATGTTCTTTAACTTTTTTTTTTTTTTTTTTACAATTTCTCATGATTAGATCGGGTTGTACAATCTCTGTTGAAATATTGTATTTATGTCCTTTTTGGGGTATCATCTCTGCAGGTCAGTTTCTGGACTAATTCTCTTGCGATAACCTATGGAGATACTTTAATGCAGATACTCTGTTTAATCAAAACAAGAACAGTATTTAGCATCTACTGACAATTCTTACTGGATCCAGTTTTTCATCTTAGTACCCTCCATCCATGTTTACCACTCAACCTCTGGCGCTCTCTAAAAGCAAGAGTCTCCCTCTGTTCCTGTTTCTTAATTTATCACTATGATAGACTCATATGATGTCCCATCTCCCACTGGTTGGTGTTTCAGCACTGCTCAGCTGTGTCTATGTAGCATATCCCTCTCGTTTTCTCTTTTTTAGTTAATTATTTTTGCAATATATATTTTTATTGAATTTTTGTGCATTTTCACACAATACATCTCAGTCATATTTGGACCCCCTCCCCTATATGCAATTCCTATAAGCCCACCATGGGATTTCATGAATTCTGTCATATATGTCAAGGCCTAGCCAGTCAAGTTTATGTCCCCAGATGTCCCTCAGTGTGACTTCATTTATTGGCATGTGGTCAGCCTATCTAGTATCACTCCCTTAAAGAAAACCAGTTCTCCTTCATTCAGCATTGATCAGCTGCCCATAGTTCATCAGCTCAGGTTGAGGCCTCTTGCCCATTTTTCCAGTTCTATGCTGGGTTTTTGTTTGAGTTTGCATGGGTCTTGCGCATGCTGTCACCATTGCTGTAAGTTCATATGAGTATTTCAGCCACCTGGAAAACTTTTTGGTCATCCATCCAGTCATCCCTGGCTCTTACAGTCTTCCTGCCCCCCTCTTCTGCAATGGTCCCTTAGCCCTGGGAGGCAGAGGTTTTATATAGGAGCCCTGTCCAGGGACACACACTCTCTAGTCTCTTACTCTCTGCATTTTGGCCAATTGTGGCTTTCTGTGTTAATCTGCCTCTGTTGCATGAGGAAGCTTAACTTGCTGGTGAATATTAAGAGATGTATTAATATTCTCTCTGCTCCCTGTTCTGCTGTGTTCCTCCAGCCTTAGGTGTCGAAGTGCCACTGTAGATGTGTCACTTAGGGCTGGGCATCTCATAGCCATTTATACTCTGTGTTTGACCAGTTGTCAAACTCTGTAATAGTCTCCATCTGTTGTAAAAATAAGTGTCTTTGATGAGTGGTGACAGATATACTTGTCTGTAAATATAAGGATTCATATTTAGCATACAATAAAAAATTACATTTGTCTAGGGATGTGACAGACTTAGGTTTTTCTCTAGGATCCGTGACCTCTCCAGTCATGTGTTCAGTATTTTTACAGGACCACACATGGGTTCCATCCCATTGAGTGGGTTTTAAGTCCAATTAGATAGCTGCTGATAGCCTCCAGAGGAAAGGGCTGCAGCAGCAGCAATAGAGTCAGTTTGCTGTGCTAGTCATTGATCCTTATCTTTCACCCTGCACAGAAGTCAACTCCAAATGGATCAAAGACCTCAAAGTGAAACCTGAAACTCTGAAACTGTTAGAAGGAAACAGACAGTGCCCTATAAGATGTAGGTGCAGGAAAGGATTTTCTAAATTGGACATCAGTCGCTCAGGAATTAAGGCCAACAGTCATCAAGTGGGACCTCATTAAGCTACAAAACTTCAGCAAAGGAAACAATCAAGTGAAGAGAAATTCCTCACCAGCTCTGCATCTGACAGGAATTAATATCCAGAATATACAAAGAACTCAAAAAACAAAGAGCCAAGAAAACAAATGACCCAATTAAACGATAGGTTATGGATCTGAACAGAGAGCACTTGGAAAAAAAAAAAAACAACTAAGAAACATCTTTAAAAATGCTTAATATCCTTAGCAATCAGAGAGATGCAAATTAAAAGCACTTTAAGATTCATGTAACCCAAGTAAGAATGGCTACAATCAAGAGAACAAATGATATCAGATGCTGGCTGTGGGATGTGGGGAAGCAGTATGAAGAACCCTTAAAAAAACTAAAAACAAATCTACCATGTAGTCTGGTACATACCACTCCTAGGCATGTACCCAAAGGACTTATCCTACTGCAAAGATACTTATAGCCATGTTTGTTGCTGCTCTTTTGACACTAGCTAAGAAATAGAAACAACCTAAATGTCCCTCAGTTGATGAATACATAATGAAAATGTGTTATATTTACAGAGTGGTGCTCTACTCAGTGGTAAAGAAAAACAAAATCATGAAATTTGCAGGTAAATGGATGGAACTAGAAATTGTTATACTAAGTGAAGTAACAGACTCAGAAAAACAAGCAGCAGATGTTCTCTCAAATTTGTGAATCTTAGTTCCACATCTTTATATGTGAGGATATATCCTTATAATTGTAGAAACCAGGAAAATGGAAAGTAACCTTGGGGGTAAAGGGAAAGAAGGAGCTTAAGAGAAGGGTATAGTAGAAGGCATATATTTTCAAGGTAGAAATGGGGAAAATGGGAGTATTTAACTGGGACGGGAGAAGGGAGGTTTATACAAGGAACCATGGAGATAAAGGGGAAGAAGGAGCTTAGCAGAAGGGAATAATAGGAGACAAATATTATCAAGGGGGGAAAAGTGGAAAGTTGGGGTACTTTAACTGGGGATGGAAGGCTGATGGTGAGAGGGAGGGAAGGAGGGAGGGAGACAGAGACAGAGACAGATAGAGACAGAGAGGAGACAAATAATGCTTAGGTTGTATGAAATACACTTAATAATATATATGTATATGAGTGCATGTAAATAGCTGAAGGCTTTATACTAAGAAACAAGGTGCCAGGCAGGAGAAACCTCCTTTTGAGTGTTGGTCTTCGTAGTCTAAGAGATTCCCCTGAAGACTTGCTCTTATAATATTAGAGGATACTATGCAAGCTCCTAAGGGAGAAAAAGTTCAACCCAGTTGTAAAGCCTAATAACCACAACAATGTCTGGCATAGCAAATTAGCTTGCTATCTTTTTTTTTTTGAGATATTGTTTGTTACTTTCTGTAATAACAAGATATCCCAGATTCATCTTGCAAATGTTTTCCACCAGCCCTGGGATTAGTTATTTCTTTGAGCTTCTCAGATTTCAGAGAAAGAGAGAGAGAGAGAGAGAGAGAAGAGAGAGAGAGAGAGAGAGAGAGAGAGAGAGAACGAACAGACTATCAGCTCCTGCTTTTGGGGAGTCTATCTCTTCTAGGAAGTGTTAGAGTAAACTCATTATTTCTTAGTTGATTATGGATCAAGTAGAAACTGTTGGGTAACAAGGACAATTTTCATTTTTTATTGTTAAATGCACACTGTGCATTCACAGTGTGTCAGTTGAAAAATTGTTCTTGTATCTAATTTGTAAACCTTGGCTAGAGCTGCCTGACAGATTGTGTGCCCTTCCCACTGGCCACCCCCTTTAGACTGGGCTGGCCTGCATTTTAATGAAGCTGCATGTTCTGGTACTCTCCTAATTACATTTCTAGTTGTTCTCCTGTCTCACCCAGCTCTGGGGGCTCTCCTGTAACATTGGATGCTCTTGGGTGAGTGGCAAGGGCAAGATGTTCTGGTTCTCATGGAGGGAGCAGCCTCAAGGAGCCACTTGGTCTGTGAGTGGGGTCCAGTGCTAGGCACCTACATCATACTGCTTTGAGGATGAGCAGAATCAAGCTGCAGGGCTCTGACAACCCATGCTCCTTGTTAAATAATCTACCTCCCTCCATAACTTCCCCACCCCAAGCTGCAATTCACCTGGTGGTTTCTGAGATTTCCTTTGCAGTATTAAGGAGTTCATACATTTCTAATGAGATACTCTCAAAGGTGTTTTTGTGTGAAAATTTGGGAAGTTTAATTCCATTTTATAGGTGAGGAATTAAGGCAAAGAGGGTACCTGGACATTAGCAGAATGGGTGGTCAGTAGTTGGACAGACACTTCATTCTAGTCTCTGTCTCAGCTTGGTGCTCCTTCACTGTTCTGGACATTCAGAGACTGAAGAAGATGGCTCTCTGCCATGGCTGAGTGCAGAAAGGATGGGGTACGAATTACAGAAGAGTTCTTAATCAGCTCCCTATTTGTGGTTTCCCATATCAATGATGAGTTTTTTCTAAGTAAAACAGAGGTTAAGGTTACTCTTTCCTCATAAGGATCTTGTCCCAGGAAGTTTGTCCTAAAGCCTAGGATCTACCCAAGCAACAGGAGAAGACTGTAAAAGATACCAGCCACTCACTGCCTGTGGTCAGAGAGGCAGTGCGGAGAGGCTCCTGCCTCCTGTCCTTTGCTGTGGGCTTCTTCCTTTGATCACCTTTGCCTTAGCTGATGGGCTGTTTCGTGGGGTGGAGAGGTAGCCTCTTGAATCTGGTCATGGTTCCCACAGGGAGGCACTGGCCATGGAACATAGCAGATGGAGCCTGCGGGAGCCTGTAGGAGCAGTTTGTGTTCTTGGCAGGTCGCAGGTCTGAGGTGGGCCCTGATCTCTACCTGACACCTGTTCATTTTTTGCCTCCATATGCCAAGGGGCACTCAGTCCATGTTAGTATTTTCAGTGCTCTAGCTTAAGACCATGTTTGGGATTGGCCTGAGTGATGGGGTGAGGTGGGGGGCTTTATGAGGCAGTTAAGATGGCCTAAGGTTAGAGTCACACGGTTGCTCCTTGCAAAGGCCCCCACTGGACCTGAAGCCTGGTTTCTAAAAAGCCCTAGCTGGGGTGTTCTCTTGTGAATTTCCTGTCTCATATGTGGCTTTGTTGTTTTACTGAAGGCTCACAGTGGCAGTGATGATTGATTTCTGCTGTTTTCCTTTCTCTTTTCCCTTCCTCCCCCTCCTTCCCTCCTCTCCTGTTCCCTTCTTTCTCCCTCCTCTCCCCTTTATTTCTGACGTGAACAGGCTGAGGGTACAGCTCAGTAGTACTGTGTTGTTGATCCCCAGCCCTTGGAAAAACAAATCAAAACAAAACTGAAATAGTGGCAATTTAGTGTAGTTAATGCAAAGCACTTACCCTCTTGCCTCAGCCAGTAACTAAACAGCATGGGTTCAAGAGTTCTTAAGAGGTCCACAGATCCACTGGAATTTAGTACAAAATGTTATTATTCCACGAG
The DNA here is from genome assembly GCF_000622305.1 of Nannospalax galili. Taxonomy (NCBI): domain Eukaryota; kingdom Metazoa; phylum Chordata; class Mammalia; order Rodentia; family Spalacidae; genus Nannospalax; species Nannospalax galili. Next base: position 533,525 of record NW_008342641.1, on the reverse strand, counting down.
TCCACTTTGTGAGGAAAGACTTCTGCAGGTTTCTGCAGATTTGCACAGCGTGGCTTCAGTGATCTCCCACACCTTCCTTTGGAGAATTTGCTTTACCTCCTGCAGCCTTTGTAGACTGCTGAGCCCTTTAATCTGTGGGAGAGGCAAGGGAGAGGTGGCCTTGAAATGGCCTGTCATTGCTGCAAAATTTTGGGATCTCCTTGTGCTTTCCACCGGCAGACCCAGAGTGATGTGCTCTACCTTCCACTTTGCCTGGCCCTCGTTTATATGCCGTGTGCACTGTGCTTCAGCTGATTCCCAGACTAACCAACAGTTTAGACATCAAGGATTAAATAACATGTTTCAGCTATTAAATAGAAAAACAGGGAATGTAAGTAAAAGCTGCCAAATTCCAAATCCAGCCTTCCTGCCATGCCCTTGAGGAACACAAACACCTCAACCATCGATGATCGGTTTTCTCTTCTTATTTCTTTCTTCCTTTTGCGTGATGCCTGTGTGTATGTGCGTTAGTGTGTATGAATGCAGCTGCACATGGAGATCAGAGGACACTCTTAGACGTTGGTCTTTGCCTTCTATGTTGAGATAGTTTTTTGTTGCTCGTGCTGCTTATGCCAGGCTAGCTCTCCCAAAAGCTTCCAAGAATTCCCGTCTCTGTCACTCATCTCCCTGTAGGAAAACTGGAATTACAGACCCCATAGCAGGTTTTGCATGGGTTCTGGGGATTTGAACTTAGGTCGTCATGCAAGTGCTTTTGCTCACTGAGCTGTCTCCCCGGCCCTCAATTTTCTTAAGACTCACCATTAAGACATGAATCTATGAGAGGAGGAGAACTAGTCTGAGCTTTGGAGAACAAAGGCTGAGCTTTATGACAGGGCCTAGTTCCCAGCTACATGGCTTTATTCTTTAGTCCTGGTCCAGGTCAGCACTCTTCTCTACAGAGGGCCTGAATGTGTGAGGAGTACCAGAAGTAAAGTGTTAGCAAGCATAACCCATCTGCTTTAAAAATGATAAATAATAATTAAAGTCATCGTAATTACAAGGTATGTTAGATGTAGCCAAATTGGCATGACACATTTTATGTTGAATTCGGAGAGTATACTTTACATCTCATAGTATGAATGTCATTGATTAAAAGTAAATTGCAGTGTGCTGTGCTGTGATGGCATGTCGAAAAGGTCTTTATTTTCATACAATGTCCTTTCCTCCCTTTGTGGTAAGTGTGTAAACAAATGATAAAATACAGGTTGGCCTCCTGAAAGTGAGGTTCTGGGTGGCATTAACAAAGGACACCTGGCATCCAGGGTGGTCCAGTGGCTCTTGTATGTGAGCTGTGTGGATTGTTTATTTTCACTGCTTGAGGGCTTGGTAATATTACCAGCGTCTGGGAAGATTTGGTGCTAGCCTCCTCTGTGACTTTTAGCTGCTTCACATCTCAGGTTTCGTACTTTCCTCCTGATGCTGCACAGGCTGTGAACGTGAATGTATACCAAAGGCTCCAAGAGCTCTTTGATTAGAGAACTAATGCCTCTTTAAGGTAGTATTTTTGCACAAATTACTGAATATCTGAGATGTAACTATTTGATCATGGCAAAATTACCTTCTGAAATTCAGTTTCCCAATTTGAACTTGATCGTCTCATTCAAAATAGTAGGTTGTATTTAAAGTAAGACAAAATGGTTCAAGGGTTTAGCATTGTTATGGTTTGTGGGCATTTTAGAGATATATGTATAACAGTTCTCTTTTTAATGCCCCAATCTAAATAGAACCTTTTGATTTGCTAGGAGTGGGAACATTAATGTGTTCCTCAAATGTAGTGCCGAACTTAAATCCGATTACAGTTCTAGAGCCAGCCAGATCACTTTATCATGGTTAGACATATACTTACCTATTTGTGTAATTATGTGTGGCTATGGATCCCACCTAATGTGCGATGCCGTGTGCTGTGGTGACATCGTACATTTTGGCTGATGTAAAAATCCTAAAGTAAGAAAAGTTGATAGAAATTTGGAGCTAGAAGCTTCAGTAGCTGGCTTGGAGGCTTTCTCCTCTCTTTAATGTGGGTATCTATTTTGTTTCTTCATCTCCCTTTGTTTTGTAATAGCTAGCTTTAACTTGAAGTGAATGATTTGTCTGGGTCAAATTGCATATTGGTCACTAACCATTAGTGTGTGCAGTCCTGCCGACTGCCCTTGTATGAATATCCAGAGGGAAACAAGGTTGTGTATAGGTTGCCAACTAGGCATTGATCTTAGATCTGATTTCATCAAAGAAATTTCAGTATTTTAAGAAGTAACAGTCACACTAACACAGCATATGGTGATGTGTAATACCGTTTATAAAAATCCATGTTTTAATTAACTTATAGAAAATTAAATTGCCTTTTTTTTTCTGTCCATCAAGCTGTATGAAGCTGCATCAGAGTTCAGGGTATAGCCTTTGTGGGAGACTCAGAAATGAACTGGAACATTGACCTCTAGAATATTAGCATTGCATGGTGCCAGCATGGCTGGGAGCCAAAAGGCCTGGGAGAGCTATTAAATAATGAAGTTGTATGATATTGAAATCACATCACAGTGAGTTTTAATTTCAGTAGTGTTAGAGCTTCATGATACAAAGGAAGCATGGTATTTGTGACTTCTGAAATAGTGACATTAGGGCCATGTAACTTGGGCTCTAATGCAGGCTCTGCAGGGCAGTTTGGGGAAAATGGGATTTAAAGAAGCAAGATACTGGTTTTTGGCAGTCCAGCACTGTATCCTTGCCAACTCTGGTGGATCCTCATTTTTATATTCAGAGAGCATTTTGCTTGTGTTAAGCCCATTTCTTTGTCATTTTCCAAGTTCTCTTCTTTAATAAATTCTGCAGACACCTGAGTCTAAGGTATCTTAGTTTAGGTGGAATTTCGTTTATGTAAAACTTGGCTTTCAAGTGCTTCCTTGAGTATTTCTTTCTGCATTCTCTGCCTTCTCTGGTTAAACTGTGATTTTCAGGTTATCTACTGTGGAATCATCTAGAGAGAAGAAAAGGCAGATTTCCGGTTCATGGCCCATGCTCCCTGCAGACAAGTCTCTTAGGTGGAACATAAGATCCTCATTTCTTTTTTGCAAGGTTTCCAAATGACTTTTAACTCATTGATTATTTATTTAGCTTCTTTTTGTGGAGACTGGTTAAGCTTCAAACTTGCAAGTCCACCTGCCCCAATCTCCCAAGTCTTACAGTCTTACAGTCTTAGAACCACTCTCTTTGGGATTTGGGGATTTGTCTACCTTTGTTCCTGTTTTCAAGATCTATAAAATTGGGCTTCATTGAATATTCTTGGGAAAATGGATCAATGCATAAGTGAATGAATTTGTGGTAGAAATTGGAAATCCATAAAATACCTTTACCAGCCTATTCATAATGAAGGCTTGACTATTTAGTTAAGGGAAGATAGTGCTGACAGTGGTGCTGGATGTGATTTTTTTCCATGCTTTTCTGACCTTTCATTTCTATCACTCTGCCAAAGCACTGCATTTGTATTAGACTTAGTAGAAGCGGGCCTTGTACCCTCTAGGCAGCTCTGCCACTCTGCCCCATCTTGTGTTTAGACTACCGATTTTGTGCTGTGCATTTCTAGATGCCGAACTTATTGTTGACAACTGTTCCAGCTTTGTCTTCACATGTACCCATTCCCTGTGAGAAGCTCATGGCAGAGTCTGTACATTGCATGTCCTATACAGGAAGGCCATCACGTGGCCTGGTTCAAAAGGCAGACTGTGGTAAGTAGGTAGAAGGGGAAGGCACTTCTCTGGTTCTGTTTCCTTATTTTAAGACCTTTGTGGTGGTTACATAACTAACAGGCAAGGCCCCAAATCACCTGATTAATTACTGCTAAAACCATTTTCTTGAGTTGAAATAGTTCCTAGTTTGTGGAGTAATGATGTGGCCCTTGGAGCTTCCATATCCCACTTGCTAGATATGGGTGAGAAGCCCAGCCTCTGCATGGTGGTCCTGGGCCAGTGATGATTTCTTTATTTTCTTGAGACAGGGTCTTACTACATAGTTCTGTCTGGCCTCAGACTCACAGAATTAAAGGTGTGCACCACCACACTCTGCTCAGTGATGATTTCCTTAGTCTCAGCAGCGCTCTTCCCCATGATGACTAAAGATTTAGGACACTAATTGTTTAGTAGCTAGGCTACTCAGCATGTGGATCCAATCAAAATTATGAGAACAGATAAGCAGCAATTATTTACTAAGTTACTTTTGATAGCATTAAAAAGTGCTCAGAAAGCCAGTCGTGGTAGAGCATGCCTTTAGTCCAAGATCTCAGGAGGCAGAGGCAGGCAGACCTCTGTAAGATCGAGGACAGCCTGTCTGCACAGCAAGTTCCAAACCAGTTGGGGCTACAAAGAGACCCTATTTCAAAAAGTTGGGGCTGCAGGGAGACCCTATTTCAGAAAGACGAAAAAAGTATGTGGAGCCTATGCCTGCTATTTGATACTTAGTTTTAGCTGGAACTCTGGCATGGAGATGGCGATTCTGTGGTGGGATGGGTGAGGGGAAGACCAGAACTAGCTCTGGCCTTCACCTTAGAAAGTACTCAGCTAATAAAACAAGCTTCATGACGTGAAACCAAACACACCAGAAACTATGTGATATACACGTAGCAGATTCTTTACTGTTCTCATATTATTTCTAAGTAAATCAGTTATTGGCAGTACAATTTGTTTTTCAAAAATGAAAGAAAAAAATTACATTTAGTAATTCTTTTTTTTTTTTCCAGAGAGGCAGATGGATACTGTCCAGCTCTGTCTTCCCTAGAATTTATACTACTCCCCTTAGGCAATCAATATTTATGGTATTCCTAATCTGAGTTATTTCTCTAGTTTTTTTTTTGTTTTTTTTTTGTTTGTTTTTTTAATCATTATTTTACTATTTCATTCTGAGCTCTTTTCCTACCTTTTGGAATCTTCTTTAGCCCTCTATTTGTCCTATTACATGTGCTAAAGCTTCTTCATTTTAAGTTAAAAATGCCTAGATTATGGGGGGTGCAGAGATGGTTCTGCGGCTATGAGCACTAGCTGCTCTTGCAGAAGACTCGGAATTCCCAGCACCCATATAGTGGCTAACAACCATCTGTACTCTAGTTCTGGGGGATCTGACGCCCTCTTCTGACCTCTGTGGGCATTGCATGACACAGGTGCACTTACATACATGCAGGCAATATACTCATATACATAAA
>NW_008342641.1:497240-522063 GCF_000622305.1 Nannospalax galili | reverse complement strand
GAAGCAGTATTGGTTCCCCAGGTGTCTGGGGCCCCAAGACTAGGAATGGCGCAGGGCTCAAACTAGGAGTATAGAACGGCGAGGTGGGGGGATGGATAGGCTTAGGGAGTCCCGGCGCGGAGCGCTGCGCTATAGACTTACCCCAAGAAGCCTGAGGATTGTAGTGCAGGCTAGGAGAGTTCTCTAGTTTTTTTATGTATTCATTTTCTTGTCTTTAAGAGAGTTTTATAGCATAAATTGATCTTGGAGGCTTCTTCCAGCTCTAATAGAATTTGAATAACAGACTATGTGCTCACCTAGACGATTTAATTGAAGTCTTACTTTATGATTGTTTTAGATTTCTTTGTATCTGTGATTACTAATTTATTGTCTTGAATTTTATTTTCCTGAATTTTTATTTTATTATCTTCCCTCTTTCATATGTGTGTGTAAAATGTATTTTACATTTTGAATTGCTATAGAAAAGTTCTGCACGTCAGATCTTGGATCTGAACATAAGTTGTATTTGAAGGCTGGGCTAAATGTAGTTTCGTAAATTCTATGGCAACTGCCAGTGTTGTGTATCTGTGCTGAGCTGTTGCGTGAACTTGATTCTCAGGTTTCTATGCAGAAGCAATGACCACAGTGTCATGGTTTGGCTATGAAGTATCCCCTAAAAAGATTCACTTGTGGGAGGTCTGGTTCCTAGTTAGTGGTGTGATTGAGAGGGTATTGGCTCCTGAGGGTGCTAGCTTTATTAATAGATTGGTAAGCCACTGGAAGAGTTTATTGCTGAGTGGACTATTAGAAATTGGGGCAGAGCTGGAGGAAGTAGGTCACTGGGGCGTGTCTTTTAAGGGTGTATCTTGTTTCCATACCCACACCAGTCCTCAGCTTTCCTCTTCCATGTTCTTCCACCATGATCTTTTGTCTGACTATGGGCTTGAACTTTAAGGCACCAGCAGATCATGGGCTGAATCATGAACCAAAATAGACCTTTCTTTTTTTTAAATTTAATTTTTTTTATTTTTGAGAATTTCATATGTGAGTACTTTCTTGCATTCTTTCCATTCCTCCCAGTCCCCCTTAACTTCTCCTGTGTCCCCTCTCCCTCTCAACTTCTCATCCTCTTCATTAGTGTTACATATACATATATAAATAAATACACACATATACATTTACATATATATATACACATTTACATATATATACACATACATATTTATATGAGTCCATTCAGTGGTGCTCATATGTACATATGTTTAGGGATGCCCAGTTGGGATTAGATAACCTCTCAGTGAGCTGGTCCCTGAAGAAAACTGATTCTCCCTCTCTCCGCATCCATTGATTGCCTGTAGCTCTTTCTCCAGAAGTGGGACCCCATGGTATTTCCCCTACAGACTTTGACACGTCAATATGTTAGGTTACCGTACTGTGGAGATTTCATAGGGTAGCTTCCCTGTCATATCTAGAATGCATTAACTAGCAGCAGAGGCCTTATCCCTCTGGCTCCTGTATTCTTTCCTCCCCTTGTTCTGTAATCTGTGAGCTTTAGGTATAGAGGTTGCATTACAATAGATGTGTCACTTAGGGTTGGACACCTCATGGACACTTATTCTCTGCATTTGGCCAGTTGTAGAACTTTGTAATAATCTGGTTCTTTGCAAAAAGAAACTTCTTTAATGAGTGGTGACATAAACACTTGTCTGTAAATACAAGGATTTAAATTTATTTATTTTTTATTTTTATTTTGTGTCTGTGAGTGTATTGCCTTCATGTGTGTAAGTGTAACCATGTCATGTTATACTTGAGGAGGTCAGAAAGAGGGCATCTGATTCCCCTGGAACTGGAGTCATGGATGGTTGTCAGCTGCCATGTGGGTGCTAGAAATTGAAGCCAGGTCCTCTGCAAGAGCAGCCAGCACTCCTAACCACTGAGCCATTTCTCCAGCCCTAGTAAATGTGTTTCGTATATGGTAAGAAACTACATTAGTCTAGGGAAGCGACAGAATTAGGTGCTTCTCTGTGGTCTATGACTGCCCCAGCCATGTGTACTTGGGTGTATTTATACTACCACACATGACTTCCTTCCTATTGAGTGGGACTTAAGTCCAATTAGACAGCTGTTGATTACCCCCCAAGATAAAAGTGCTTCTACAGCACCAATAGAGATAATTTGCTGGGCTTGTCATTGTTGTGATTTGTACAGTTGGGTAGAATCATTGATTGGTTTTCTCCCTTGGCAGTTTGCATAGTATCTTCTGATACTAGTCTTTGGGAGGAGGCTTTTAGGTCAGTTCCTGCTCAATTGCTCCAAGTCCTATGTCTGAAATGCTGAAGTATGTCATGTCGTTAGCAATAGGGTCTTAACTTCATATTCTGGGAGGCAAGCCTGTATTATTTTGGGAGTTTCTTAGACTACCCTAACAACTCAAAGGGAGGTGTCTTAGTTTGTTCTCTATTGCTGTGACAAAACACTCTGACCAGTACCAACTTGGGGAAGAAAGGGTTTATTTGTCTTACAACTCCCAGGTCGCAGTTCATCAGGGAGCCCAAGGTAGGAACTCAGGGCAGGTACCTGGAGGCAGGAGCTGGAGCACAGGCCATGGAGGAACGCTGCTTACAGGCTTGCTCCCCTGGCCCCTGCTCAGCCTGCTTTCTTATGCAACACAGGCCCACCTGCCCAGGGGTGGCACCACCCACAGTGGGCTGGGCCCTCCCACATCACGCATCGAGAAGATGCCCCTCAGACATGGCCACAGGCCAGTCCAATAGAGGCAATTCCCCAATTGAGGCTCCCTCAACCCAGGTGTGTCAAGTTGACACTAAAGCTATCCAGCACAGGAGGTTTCCCTTGCCTGACACTGATTTTTTTTTTTTATTTTTGTCTTTAGCTATACATTTGCATTCATATTGATATTGTTTGCATATTTTCAGTAGGCTTGTTAAATACTAAATTTCCCTTTGGGTTTTCACACCCCAAGCAGTATTTAGCTTTCTCCCATTGTGTAGCCCTCTGTTTGCTCTCACCAGTTAAAGCACTCCACTTCCTACTATTTCCGTTTCTCAGGGTCCTTGGGATGCTTGGTGAGCTCAGTTGGTAGAGCATATACCTTTCATTTTTAAAGTTGATTTATACAGGTAGATTGTCACAGCAATAAAAAGACGCCAATCTACATGGTAAGAAGATGAGTCTATTCACAAGAATGGAGAGAAGCTGGAGTCTGTGTCTCACATGCCTTTCTGAAAACTTGTTCCTGTTCCTTGTTCTGTCATGGGTAACTGTGTGATAGGTGTAGTGTAGGAAATCACAGAATGGCTCTTGACCTTCTTTAATTCATCAGTCAAAGTGTTAGAGTAGGCCTTTGTGTCTCTTTTGACAGAACCAAACTGGACATGCCTAATGGCTCTTGAGTTTGCAGTGTAGTCCTCATAGGACAGGGGAAGCATCCTTTTGATTAGAGGGATTAAAGTTTCTGTGGGAGCCATCAGTACTCACTAGGATGTCTCTAATGGAAATAAAAATGGGAAACAAAGTGGGCAGTGAGAGGGGCTTCTGGACACTAAAATTCAGGAGGCCCAGATTTGGATGGCCTTGCCTGTAGGAGCTTAGTCTCATTTATTCTTTGAGTGCTTAAAAATGGTCCAGCATCTCTTCTCTGGGCCTGTGAATGTTCATTTCCTGCCTCACAGAGTAGCTGCACTTGCTGAGGAGGGAGGAGCCTGGCCAAGAAGGGCACTGTTTAGGGAAGTCTGACAGATCATTGCCCCCATGGCATATCTCTTGGATTCAGCCCTGAATGTAGAGTTTAGGAACAAGAGTGAAAGATGAGTGGAGCTCTTCAGACTTCCCAGGGAGTCTTGGTTTCTTGGTTCATTATTACTGGGAGTCACTGTCTGGACTAGGTGTTTCCAAGTTCTTGATATTTTGTTCAGATGACTGAAGAAGTGCACTTAGACTGCAAAATGGTGATATTTATTCAGAAGCAAAGCAGTTGTGTAGATCAGATATGCTGCAGGTGAGCAGTAGGATCCTGAGTTACAGTACCCAAGGACACTGGGGATTTGGGCTTCCTTTTATGGTGTCCAGGAGGAAGAAATACTCGTTGTTAGGGGTAGAGTATGGTGATTTTCAGTTTTGATAGACAGGCTTGAGTTATGTACGCCTTTTTAAAAAAAATTATGATGCATAAAGATTTGATACTGGAATAAATATTCAGTAGTAACATTGTTTTGTTGTGAAATTTAATTAATAGTGATTTTATTATCTCAAGTTAAAAAGTTCAACATTTGAGCAGTTAAAGTAAAAATTACTATTTGAAAAACATTTATGCTTTTATATGTTTTATTGAATTTTGGTACATTTTGTACAATACAACTTAATCATATGTATACCCCTCCTCTGTTGCACCCCATAACCCCCCCCTCCAGATTTCATGTGTTCTGTCATATGTTAAGACTTACCAAGTCAAGTTCGTGTCCCCAACGTTCCTCAGTGTGTGTTCATTCGCTGGAGCCTGGTCAACACAGCATCACTCCTATAAAGAAGACCAACTCACTCTCTCCCAGCAGTGATCAGTTTCCAATAGTTCCTCAGCTAAGGTTGGGGCTTCTTATGTATTTCCCCACTTCTGTGCTGGGTTTTTGTTTGGTTTGAGTTTGCATGCTGTCACCATTGCCTAAGGTCATACGAGCAAGATTGCTTTGGCTGTCCAGGGTCCTTTGTATTTCAATATTAATTTTGGATTTTTTTCTAATTCTGTGAAGAATGTCATGGGGATTTTAACTGGCATTGCATTGAATCTATAAAACTCTTTTGGTGGGTTGGTCATTTTCACAATGTTGAATCTACCACTCTATGAGCATGGGAGGTCTTACCATCTCCTTATGTGTTCAATCTCTTTTTTCATTGTAGAGGACTTTAATGTCTTTTGTTAGATTTATTACTATGTTTCTTCCTTTTTTTTTTTGAGGCTTTTGTGAAGGGGAATGTTCCCATGAACTCTTTCTCTGATTTTTGTAAAGTGATTTTGTATCCTGCCACTTTGCTCAAAATGTTGATCATTTTTAGAAGTTTTCTGGTGGAATTTTTGGGCTCTCCTATGTATAATACCATGTCATTTGCAAATAGGGAAAATTTGACCTCTTCTTTTCCAATTAGTAGTCCTTTAACTTCCTTTTTTTGTCTTATTGCTCTAGCAAGAGTTTCAAGTAGTATATTGAAAAGGAGTGGAGCTAGTCAACATCCTTGACTGGTTACTAATTTTAATGGGAATGCTTCAAGGTTTTCTCTATTTGGAATGAAGTTGGTTGTGTGATTGTTATATATCGCTTTAATTATGTTGAGGTGTGTTCCCTCTGGTTCAGTTCCCTCTAGGACTTTCAAGAGAAATACATGTTGAATTTTGTCAAAGGCCTTTTCCACATCTATTGAGATTATCATGTAATTTTTGTCTTTAAGTCCATGTATATGATTACATTTATTGGCTTAACATATATTGAACCATTCATGCATCTCTTGAATAAAGCCAACTTGATTGTGGTGGATGATCTTTTTGATGTGTGTCTCTATGCAGTTAATGATTTTTTCTGAAAAAGAATTTTGTACCTGTGTTCATTAGGGATATGGGCCTATAGTTTCCTTTTTTGTTATGTCTTTTCCTGATTTTGATATTAGAGTAATACTGGTCTCATAGAAGGAGTTTAGGCATTCTCCCTCTGTTTCTATCCTTTTGAATAATTAAATAGTGTTGGTTGTTGATCTTCTTTGATGATTGGTAAAATTCTCCTGTGACTCCATCTGGGCCTGGACGTTTTTTAATCAGGAGGCTTTATGGTACTGTTTTGATTTCCTAATTTATTATGGATTTGTTTGAACTGTTTATTTCTTCTTGATTTAACTTTGGTGGATCCATTGCATTTAGAAATTTGTCCATTTCATTTAGATTTTCAAATGTAATAGTGTATAGGGTTTTAAAATAGTCCCTTAAACTGCTCTGCATCTTTTTGGTGTCTGTTGCGATGTTTTCCCTTTATCTCTGATTTTGTTGATTTGGATTTGCTCCTTCTTTAGGTTAGGCAGGCTAAATGCCAATCGATCTTGTTTATCTTTTCAAAGAACCAGTTCTTAGATTCAGTGATTTTTTTTTTTTTTGGTATTGTTTTCATTATTTCTATTTCATTGATTTTTAGCTCTGGTTTTTATTATTTCCTTCTCATCTATTGGGTTTAGGTTTGGTTTGTTCTTCCCTTTCTGGATTCTTGAGTTGTATCATTAAGCCATTTATTTGAGCTATGTTTGATTTTTTTTTAATGTAGGCACTTATAGCTATAAATATTGCTCTTAGAACTGCTTTTAATGTGTCCCAAAGCTTTTGTTGGGTTGTGTTCATTTTCATTTAGTTCCAGGAATACATTTATTTTTTTTCTTCATTTCTTCTTTGACCCATTCATCATTCAAGAGTGTGTTCTTTAATCTCCATGAGTTTGTGTAGTTACTAGAACTTTTTTTGCTGTTGATTTTAAGTTTTATTGTATTATGGTCTGAAAGAATACATGAAATTATTTCACTGTTTTTTTATTTGTTGAGGTCGTTTTGTGCCCAGTAAGTGGTCTATTTTAGAGAGCCTTTCATGCTGCTGAGTAGAATGTATATTCTTTGTTGCTTGGGTGGACTATTCTGTAGTTGTCTGTTAGGTTCATTTGATGTGTGATATAACTTATTTTAGCATTTTTTCATTTATTCTTTGGCCAGTTGACTTATCTATTGGAGAAAGTGGGATACTGAAGTTACCTCCTATTATTGAGTTGTGATTAATCTGTGTCTTAAAGTCCAGTAGTACTGTTTTTATGAAAGTAGGTACAGCAGAGTTTGGTTCATATATGTTCATGTTTGTTGTATCTTCTTGGTTGATTGTTCTCTTGATTAGAATGTAGTAACCTACTTTATCTCTTCTGATTAATTTAATTTGAAGTCTATTTTGTCAGATATTAGAATAGCAACTCCTGCTTCTTTTTTTAGTGCCGTTTGTTTGGAATATTTTTTTTTTCCATCCTTTGACCCCAACGTTTTGCCTATCTTTGGAGAGTGAGATGAGTTTTTTGTAGACAACAAATAGAAGGATTTGTTTCTTAATCCATTCATCTAGCCTGTGTCCTTTGACTGGGAAATTGAAGCCATTGATATTTAGAGTTGTTATGAAAAGGTGTGTATTGGTTACTGTCATTTTATTTTATGTTTGTGTTCTTAGTTTTGTTTTTTGTTTCTGTACTTTATAACTTCATTTGTTTTCTTTATGTGACCTCTTGAATATGGTAATTTCTTTCTTCAATCCTTTTGTATTATTTGAGTATTCTCTGTAGGGCTAGGTAAAGTACTCTGGCTTGGTATCTATACTCATTTTGAACTTGCCATTCTTTGGTCCAGGTTCATCTGACTTTGAGAGTTTGCATTGAAAAGTCGGCTGTAATTCTATTGTGTTTTCCTTTATATGTAACTTGTTTTTCTCTTGCAGCTTTCAGCATTCTCTCTTTGTTCAGTACATTTAGTATTTTTACTATGATATGCCATTACTGGTTTCTGTTCTGGGGCTGTGTGATTGTTCTATGTGCTCCTTGTATCTGGATAGGTATGTCTCTTCTCAATTTCGGGACACTTTCCTCTAGAATCCTGTTGAAGATCTGGTCAATGGCATGGACCTGATATTCTTCTCCTTCCTCTAGGCCTATGATGCATAGATTTGGTCTTTTCATGGTGTCCCACATTTGCTGTATATTCCATTTCTGTGTTTTAAAAAATTTTGTATTCTTTGAGTGGTTCAGTTCTTCAAGTTTGTTGTCCAGTCTTGATGCTCTGTTTTCCATTTCTTTATTCTGCTTAGGAGAATTTCTCCTCTCATTACATATGGCTTATTGAGTTTTTATTTCCAGCTTCATTTTGACCTGAGTTTTCTTCAATATTTCTCTTTCATGAATTCGGTTTTCATGTCCTGCATTGTTTTTGTTACTTCTTTCATCTGTATATTTGTGTTTTCTTAAGTTTTAGTCAGGAGTTTATCCCTATCCTCTTTGAGTCCTTTGAGTTGTGTGTTCTTTTTTTTATTTAGTTTTGGAATCAAAGCCAAGAATTACTCCCAGAGTATAAAGAGCGTGAACAGCTACTAAACAAACTAAGCCTGTCCAAAATATTCCTATAAGGAAATCCTCAGAGTTCATTTTGGCAGTAAATTTTGCAAAACATATATAAAAATAATAACTTCAGCTTTAGACACTTGTAAAGAAGGAATTCTTCTCTACTTGTTTTATGAGTCCATTATCAACAAAATACTACAATTAGAGTCATCACAAGGAACAGACACAGCCTCTCATTCTCTTAATGGATGTAAGCAAATGCCCTAAATAAAATGCTAGCAAATTGAAATCAGTGATAAACTGTCTGTTTAAAGCCAACAATCACAGCCCCATCAGCTTTAATTCAGGAATGGGGATCTTCCTAAAATAAATTGGATCATGCTCTCCCCTAGCTATGGTTTGAGATTTTTCAAAGATCTGTATTACTGTCTCACCATAAAGTACAGGTAACCTCCACTTACTTTGCTAGCTTCTTCTCTCTCCATTGGCCTCAGGCCTTCCTAAGCCAGCTACTCTGAATGGAAACTTCATCAACTGTTTTGCTTTCGTGAATCTTCACGACACAGTACGGGCCTCACCTTCTGAGGCATTTTTGTCCCCAGCTATACTCAGTACCCCTCGTATTTCCCTATAGCGCTTTGAACATTGCATTAACATTTCCAGTGTGCTTCTCTTTCTCCTGCACTGGGCTGCATTAACGTTGTAAGGGGAAGAAAATACTTCTAAAATTCATTTATTTTATTTTGTGTATATGAATATTTTGCCTGCATGTAAGTGCACCCATGTCTGCAATACACACGGAGGCGAGAAGAGGGTGACATATCCCCTGGAATAGTTCTTAAACACTATGGCTATGTACATGCTAGGAACTGAACCTGGGTCCTTTGCATGAGCAGCCAGTGCTCTCCGGCTCTCTCCAGCCCCAGGAAATAATTTTCTGATACCTACTGTGATGCTTGATCTTTAGCAGTCAATTCTAAGGAAAGATTAATAAAGTTGCTTGCCTACATCTAAATTATTGTGTTTCTCTATTAGAGTAGTCTAATTTAGTGATACTGGAGGTTGAGGATAAAGTGTGGTAGCCAAATAAAGCTGCTAACCGTTTGCTTTCTTCAACAGAATTTTGTCTGAAAAATTGTACACACCAAGATGTAAACCGAGTGAATCAAAAAAAAAAAAAAAAAAAAAAAACCTAAAAACAAAACACAGCAACAACAAAAAAACTATTTTATAGCCACCAATTCAGGAGGCCTTGGAAAAATTTCATTGGCAATTTATCAGCCACAGGTCACATCCCAAGCTGGCTCTCAATTTTTTTGAGTTTCCAATCTAACTCTAAATGCAGCAAGTTTGAAAGTTCCTTGCACCTCTCAGGACACACTATGACACTCAGAAGGAGCGGCACTGTCCTATATTTACCCCTCTTACTAGTCCAGTTTTTCAGATCTAAACCCTGCTATCTGGTAAAACTTCCTAAAACCTTTCTTTTTTTATATATAACTTATTGAGAATTTCATACATGCATATAAGGTGCTTTGATCAAATCCATGCCCACTCCCTCCCTTCTAACTCCTCCCATATCTCCCTATCATTTGTGTGTTCTTTAAATTTGTTGAATTCTTTGATCATATTTATGATTATTCTTTGTAAATTCTGTCCTTAGGTTCCTCTGGGTAGCTTTCATTTTAAGTACACTTCTAGAGGGCTGGTTAGTTTTGATGGGGACATATCATTTTGGTTTTTCATATTATTTGTGTTTTTGCATTATGGTCTGGGCATATGATTTCTTGCTTTGCTTTGCTTTGCTGTGTGTGTGTGTGCGTGTGTGTGTGTGTGTGTGTGTGTGTTATGAAATTCTGGCTTGCCTTTGCTTAGTTTTATTTCATTGAAGTTTAGTTGTTTCTGTTATTGATGTAGTTTGGTTGCTTTCTGATCTGGTATGAATAGTTAATTGTTCTATAATCAGGTTCTCTCTTTTGATGTTTTAATTGGTGGGACAGGATGCTGACTAGTCAAGCGTGCTCCAGCTGAGTGGGCCTAAGCCTGATTTGAGGCTGTTGTGATCCAGTGGCCTTGTTCTGGCAGGCTAGTCCAGCGCCCTCAGGTGGGAGGAGGAGGAGGGGAGCTATGCCCAAGGTGGGGATGAAGACAATGTGGGGAGGTTCTAACTAGCTAGGCTAGATGTGAACCCTGGAGTAGGGAGAATAGAGTTGGTCCCAGAGCAAAGGTATCAAGACACAGTAGGCGGGATCTGTCTTAAGAGGCTAGTGCAGCTCTCTTAGAGGAAGGATGAGCAGGAGGGGGCCTAGGCTCAAAGTCAGGGTCGGGACTGCATGGGGAGTGTCTAACTATCCAAGCAGAGTAGATGTGAGCTCTGGAGCAGTGATAATGGAACTGGTCCAGGTGCAGGAGGATCAGGGCTCAGAGGGTGGTACATGACTTAACAGGCAAGTCTGGAAGTCTCAGGCTGGAAGAGCTGGGGGAGGGGGGCTAGGCCCAAGGCATGGGTGGAGACAACATAGGGAGGGTCTAGCTTAGCAGAGTAGAAATGAGCCCTGGAGCAGGGAGAATCTGCAAGCCTTTCTTCATTGTGCATGTCCTTTACCAGCATGCATCTGATTTTAGTCATCTGTACCACCCAGTTATGTACAGGCATAAGGTGGTCAAAAATTGTTATTTCTCTAAAAGTTCACTCAGAGGACAGTTTGCCTTAATGTGAATCCACTCGAAGGTAGTTCAGGCTGGATCAGGCACCTCCCTTCAGTTCCTAGATGTGTTCTGAGACATGTTTGGATTGAAACTGACTACAAATGGAGAGTCACCAAGGAATTGACATGGGAGGAGTGACTTACTCAATTATTTGAAGTGGTATGTATGTGCAACTCAGCACAGGTGAGGGTCCTAGGATGCTAGGCACATTGTTAAGAGAGGGGCGTGTGCATAACCCAAGCCAAGTCCCAGGTTGCTAAGCTAGTCCTGTGTTTCTCTGCCTTAGCGTCTCAGGCTAGGGAGCATTAGTAAAAGGTATGGAAGGGTGGCCGCTGCACAATAGTAATTGCTGATTCCTCTAGCTGCCATTTGTCAGCCACGTAATGACAATAAAAGATTCTGAATGTCGTGAGCCCATGATCTGCCAAGGTAGGCACAGTGACATGGATGCTTTGCTTCCTTGGCAGAAGTTAGGTTATCATATCTCTTATCTCCTTGCCCTACTTTTCAAAGAACATTGCTTTTGGATGTGGAGTTTCTGTGTGTGTATGTGCGCATGTGTGTGCATTCATGTATAAATGCTTGTGTATAGTGTTTTACAAAATAATAGTACAGTAAAAAAAAAAAGGTTCTAGTATCAGATACCCTTAGGTTATCAAATGTAGTCTATGCTTCCAGGTCTGGGGCACAGCATTTGCCCGCTGTAGGTAGCATAGGGGTGTTCAATCCCAGATCAGTGCTCTGTGTCATGAACAACTTGCCTGACTTCTCTGAAATTCCCAGCATTTTATCCCATACCAAATTCCTACCTTACAGACAATATTGTGTTGCCTTTTCAGCTGAGCTCTTTATGTAAGGAAACCTTATGATACCACATTCAGCACATAGCAACATGACAAACCTGAGCCATCTTTCCATTCTGTGTGCCAGTCATAAGTGATCCTCTTAAGTTCTGGAGTTGTGTCACAGCGCCACCTCCAATAGTTAAGCTGTTTGGTAATGTTAATGGAAATTAGACACCATTTTCTTTTGGTACAGGAAGATTTATTTCCTCATTGTGTAAATTTGGCCATTGAATTAATAACTCTTATTAGGCAAACATTTAGCCTATCCTGGGAAAGAATTTAAAGTGGAAATTTAATTCAAATTATTTCTCTAGAGTCTACTGCACTGGTACTAGTTACCTTGACCTTAACATAGTCTTCAGAGCCCAAACCCAAATTATGGCCAGTTGTCTATTTTTTGTTGCAACCATTATCTGTACTGTTTTCCTTGGGTGGTTTTCTTTATGGTTTTAATTTTATAATACTCATTCCGCTGCATTGGACACTAGGGCAGAATGGATGGTTTTGATTCCTTCAAGTGTGAGCATTGTTGTTGTCATTTGAGAAAAAGCAAATGAGAGAGAAAATAGTTGGGAGGTGATCGGCAACTGTGTTGGAGGGTGGTGGGAGAATCTTACTTTGAGAAATAATGTGGAAGCTGGAGCTTAACACACTGAGAGCATCAGCATGACCTTCTTTGTGAGTCTGGGAGAGCTGTAGGGCAAGTGCTTCCTTCCTTGTGGGTGCAGCTGAGCCACTGACCTCCACTGTGGTCACCCCTTCCTTAATACCAAACAGCAGTGAGGGGCCCTCTCTCCAGCCCCTCTCACAGAATAGCCAGTAAATACACTTGCCACCCTCCCCCCAAAGCCTGTAAGCTCCAGGCTGGGGCAGTGGGGGGAAGCCTGCCATCTCTAAATTCCTCTGGTTCTTGAATTTCAGTGGACATTTGATGTCTGGGGATTTGTCAGGGTTACATTGCTAGCCCCACTTTCAAGAGTTTCTGATTCAGCCTTGAGAAGTTTCATTTTAGCATGTTCTTGGGTTGATGCTGCTAGTTTGTGCCATGTTTTGAAAGCTTTGTTCTCAGGCAAGTAAGCTTATTACAACTTTTCTCTATCTACCAAATAAGTATGTTAGAATTGACAATTGTTTACTATATAACAGATATCCTAAGTGCTTTGCACGCTTTGCTTGAAAGGCTGACAGATGGCTTAGCGGTTAAGAGCACTGACTGCCCTTGCAGAGGACATGGGTTCAATTCTGAACACCCACATGGTGACTAACAACTGTCTAGTTCCAGGGGAATCCAGCGCTGTCTTCTGACCTCTCTGGGCATTGCGGGATATGGATATGGGTTCACTTACATACATGCAAGCAACATATGCATACATATAAAATTAAAATAATAAAATAGAAAAAATGTATGCTTGAGCTGTTCATTGCACTTTAACCTTCTCACTCTCCTTGTTTCTAAGTAAATAACTTCTCTAGGCCCATTCCAGACCCTCTGAAATTAAACTCACCATTTTGTCACCATGTAGGCGTCTTTTTGAGACAAGATCTCCCTGTAGCCCCAGCTGGCCTGGCACTTGATTGTAGACCAGGTTGGCCTTGAACTCACAGAGGTTCACCTGCCTCTGCCTCTGCCTCCTGAGTGCTGGGATTAAAGGTGTGCGCCACCACACCTGGCTCCATGTAGGGGTCTTGATCAGGTTTGTTTTCTCTGCCACCTGAAGAATTAAAGGAGGTAACAAACTTCACTAACAGTGAAGAAACACTCATATACACACCCACACAGAAAGAAAAGCTCTCCATAAGTGGAAAGATGATGCAGGGACTGAGAGATTCAAAGCTTCCAGGAAAGCTTAGTAAAGTGCTTTGGGTGATAAATGGGATAGGCCCCCTCCCCTAATTTTGGATTGTTCAACTTAAAGAAGAGAGAGCCCACAGATATCAGCTCCAAACTGAAGGAGGTATGTTCAGGCCTGGCATTTGTCTTACCTAAAGTAATCTGGATCGAATAGCTGGGAAAAGGGTCCTGCTGGCTAGTGGGGAAGACCCAGGTCTTTGTCTCAGACTCAGAAGCTGCAAGTGTTCCATATTTATTACTTATTAGTGGCCCTGTCTGCTTGTTGGGGATTTAGTACCTCAATGTCATCTTCAGCTCCTGTGTGTGTTTGCTCGTGGTAGCAAGTAAGGGGAAAAAGGTGTTTAACAAATCAGGTCATACATACTTTGCATTTAAATTCTTGATTTCTAAAGATCTGAAGTTAACAGAATATAAATTTAATTAAAGTTGGCTTAGAAAAGAAATTTATTTGTAAATAAGATAGAATATTGTTTAATTATTAATTCATTCTAATTTCTCCAATATCAAAGCACATTGCCAGAAAGGAGGAAAGATTAGCTAGTGCTCAGCATGTTCACAATGTATACCAGATGCTGTGCTAAATGCTATATATGGAGACTTCGTTTAATGTTACGAGAAAGGATTTGTCATTGTACAGATACCCCATATTTAAGAAAACTGCTGTTTCAGGAAGGTGCAAGTAATAGAGCTGGGGTTCAAGTTCAGAACTCAAATATTTTAACTCTCATAGTTTATTTCCTCTTCTCTAGAGTGAGGATAAAAAGCTAGCTCCTGACAAGGATTAAGTAAGGTAACAAACACTCTGAAGCACTTGGTACCATATGTGAAGCCCTTAATGGCAGGCAGCAATTAGTATGGTTACTCTTGGGGAGTATGTTGGCTAATATTGATTGCCAACTTGATGAACTGAGACATGCTTAAAAATTGGTAAAGCACACTTCTGAGGGCATTTCTATAGACACTTAGATCATGCAAGCTCTGATCTAATCCATGGTTGATCCACTGATGGATTCAGGACTTAAGTAGACTAGCGAGAGGGGGTAGAACTCTAGAAGACAGTGCTTTGTTGGAGGAAGTGAGGTGCTTGAGGAATGGCTTGAAGGGCACATCTTGGCTCTGGCTTCTTGCTGTTGTTACTCCCGTCTTCCTGGCCATTGTGAGGTGAGCAGGTCTGCTCTGCCACACCCTTCTGCCAAGAGACTTTGTGTTGCCAAAGCAATGGAGCCACCTGACCATGGACCCAAACCTTTGAAAAATGAGGCAAAATAAATGTTTCTTTCCCTTTATTTTTTTTTTTTGTCTCAAGCACTTGCCACATCGACAGGAGATTGACATGGGGTTGAGGTTTTAAAGCTTGTGTAATGCAGATAAAGCACAGTACCACAGAGTATGGATATAAGCACCCAGATTCAAAGATGTTTCTTTTAAGTTGGGCTTTGAAAATTGGCAGCATTTTTCTATGAAGAGGTCAATTCTTGAGGAAGAAAGTTTGCTCACGGTTAGGAGAGTGTGTGTGCAAAGGTGTGGAGATGGGATCGAGGGCACTTAGTTGTCAGTTTAATATATTCTGATATGAAGGAACAGTAGAACCTGGGTTCAAGAGTAATTTGAGGCCTCCTCTTTATACATCGTGAGTGCCAGGCAAGGAAGTTTGGCTTTTCTTTACGAAAGCCCTGCTGATTTTTGTTTGCTTGTTTGTTGCTTGCTCAAGGATATAGAGTGTTGGTGCTGGGAATATATTGTGCAGTGGTGGAATGCTTGCTTAACATGTGAAAGACTCTGGGTTTAATCCCCAGGTCTGGAAGAAAAAGTTACACAATGATTGTTTTTGTTTCTTCCTCTTTTTTAAAATATTTTATATACTATTTTTATTTTACGTGTATGAGTGTATTGCCTGCATGTATGTGAGTGCACCCGTGTCGTGCAAAGCCACGGAGGTCAGAAGAGGGCTTCGGATTCCCCTGGAACTGGAGTTAAGGACAGTTCGTAGCTGCCATGTGGGTGCTGGGACTTGAACCCGAGTCCTCTGCAAGAGCAGTCAGTGCTCTTAACCGCTGAGCCATCTCTCCAGCCTCTGTTTTTGTTTCTTAGTGTTGATAAATTATTTAGATACTTGAGAGAACTCCCCTGAAACATCTTTTTTGTTTTTAAAATTTTAATTATTGGCAAACTTCATACGTCTTGATCCTCTTTAGACACCCTCCCCTGTCTGTACCCACAGCCCCCCCACTGATTTTCATGCATTCTGTGTGTATGTTAAGACCCTTCTGTCTCCATGTACTCCTCTGTGAGTCCATCCACTGGAGCCTGGTCAACCTGCTCATGTCACTCTCTTAAAGAAAACTAACTCTCTCCCTCTCCCAGTAGTCATCAGTTGCTAATAGTTTCTCAGGTAAGGTTGGGGCTTCTTACCTATTTTCATCCTTTATGCTGGGTTTTTGTCTAGTCTGAACTTGCTTGGGTCTTGTACATCTTGTTACCATTGCTGTAAGTTCATGTGAGCACATTCCCAGATATCTGGAAAACTCTGTTTCCTTGTGGTCATCCACCACCCCTAGCTCTTACAGTCTTTCCACCCCTCTTCTGTTGTGTATGTTAAGACCCTTCTGTCTCCAAGTACTCCCAGAGCTCTGGGCGTCAAAATTTTGATATTGGTGTCCTTCCCAGGGACACACACTCTGCAGTCTCTTCTCTGCATTTGGGCCAATTATAATTTTTCTGGGGTAATCATCATCTGTTGCATGAGAAGCTTCACTGGTGAGGATTGGAAGATGCATTAATAGTCTTTCTTCCTCCTGTTCCTCTGTGTTTCCTGACCCTTATGTATAGAGGTTACACCTGTCCACTATCCCCATTCCTTTTCAATATAGTGCTTGAAACTTTAGTTAAAGCAGTAACACAGAAGAAGGAAATTAAAGGGGCACTAATTGGAAAAGAAGAGGTCAAATTGTCTGTATTTGCAAATGATATGATATTATATATAAGAGATCCTAAAAGCTGAACCAGGAAACTTCTAGAAATGATCAATACTTTCAGAAAAGTGGCAGGATACAAAATCAATTTACAAAAATCTGTAGCCTTCCTATGTACCAGTAACAGTCAGAGAGATAGAGAGTTCACAAAAACGCTTCCTCAAAAAATATCTAAGAATAAACCTAACCAAAGACATTAATGCCTTCTACAGTGAAAACTTTAAATCTTTGAAGAAAGAGATTGAGGAAAACAGAGGAGATGGAAAGATCTTCTGTTCTCATGGATTAATATTATGAAAATGAACATCCTACCAAAAGCAATTTATAGTTTCAGTGTAATCCCAGTTAAAATCCCCATGACATTCTTCACAGAAATAGAAAAAAGTCCTGAACTTCATGTGGAATCACAAAAAGATCCAGGATCACCAAAGCAATCCTGAGCACAAAGATCTGAAATATCTTCTTGTTGCCATTACTATTTAATACATTTATTTCCCCAAATTCACCGAGAAAGCATCTTTATGAAGTCAAAGCCACTTAGAAAATCAGTTATTGGCTTCTTTCAAATGCTTGCTTATAAATTTTTATGTTAATCCATTTCAAATTTGTTAGCTCAAGCCTGTCTTTGGAAAACCTGAAATGTTCAAAAGAATTTACTGTGAAAGCATTTAGTTCCTCCTGTTTGAACAAGATGGAAAAAGAGAAAAAGGGTCAGTGGTGTAGGTTGCTTCTGACAGCCAGAAACAGAGACTGTGTTCTCCTGTCAGTCCATTTTCCCAAATTCCACGTGGAATCTAGTTTCAAAGCTCCATGCTCCATGAAATATTTTATTTTACTCAGTGTATAGTTGTGCTTCATGTGTGAAATGATGTGCGTATTTAAAACTAAATAAGTCATTTTATGACTTTATTATGTTTTCTTAATCAAGCATTTATCTTAAGGCTCCACAGTATACAATTCAAAGATGCAATTACCACTAATATTTTGAATTAGTTTCTTTAACTTCACAGATATTACATTCTGATCTAGTAAAAATTTTTCCATTTTCAGTATGATCTAAATGAAAAAATGTAATAATTTAGTATGATAAGGATAAACCTGTAAGTTCCCAAATGTCTGACAATTGAAAGGGCCATGGTCTGTACCTTAGAACTCACATTTTCTACTTCAATGAAGAATTTAATTACTATATGGTATTTAACTTATACAGTGAGTTTGCTTTATTGGCCTTAAATGAGGCAGTGCAACTTTTTTGGAGTAAAAATATAGGCATATTCCAGGCACAAGAAAAATGACATGTTTGGTATTGTCATTAAATATGCAATATTCTTTTACTCAGAGAAATCTAGATACTTGGCTATACTTGAATTTTGGACAAATAAAAGCATTTCAAACCAATTTGTTATACATCTGTTGTAACACTGAGAAATGAGGAAGAAAACCCATAGTTAACAGTTTTGACAGATTTGTACCAAAGTCATATTTAATGTGTCCAGATGTTCTGTCTAGAAAAATATGGAATAAGTGTAACACACATCTCTAATATACTGACAAGGACATTTCCCCAGAGGCAGTGAAGCTGACATTATACCAACACTAATAGAAAGTTAGAAACAACAGTTGAAGAGTGGTTATGATGGCTTAGTCAAAGCACATGCCCTCAGGCCTGATGATCTGAGTTTCATCCTGGGAACCCACAAGATGGAAGGAGTGAACCAACTTCCTCAAGTTTTCCTCTGACCTCTTCACATGCACTGTGGTAGAAGCAGGGGCATGTGAAACACACACACACACACACACACACACACACATACACACACAAGCAAATGTGATGGTAATGACAATTGAGATGTTATTTCATTCAGATCTTCAGCTTATTTATGGAATAAAGTATTGCCTATATTGTCTGCTGATATAAGTAAAATGCGATTACTGTTAGAATTTTACTTGAATTAGGACTAGGTGACATCCATGTAACAATTTGAAGTGCACAAAAGAACATGACTATGTCCTGTATTTTTCAAACCTTAATAATCATGTCATGCTTATAGTTTAATTTTAGAGTATTTGAGGAGATAACCAAGTGACGTTTTCAAGGCCAAAACACTAAAGAAAATTTCTGTAAAACCATAGCTTTTACATGACCATACTGTAGACTGTGTTTTATTTGGGAAGTGTAAATATGCAGGGATTGCCCAGGCGCTTCTTTGACTTTGAGCATTTTGAGATAGTCAATTCCACAACTGGAAGTGCCTGTAGTTACATGAAATGCTTTATTTTATCTTCTTCCTTGATCACTCTGGTGTGCTAATTATATAACCCTAAGAATTTCCATAGGCCTGAATTCTGGCACCTACCACTGACTTAGACTTTGCTTTGGATTCTTCCCCTTTCCTCATTTGTGTGTGTGCACACACAAGTGTGTGTGTGTGTGTGTGTGAAAGAAAGGTATAGTAATCAATTTCTTGATGTTTCATATTATTTTTTCATTTTTTTAAGACTTTAATTACTGTGACTAATTATAATATCTGGCAGGATAAGTCCCTTCTGGCTTTTGCTGTGTTTTCTCCAAGTAATGTTTAATTCTCTAAGCTATTAATTTACTTTTCTATCACCACATATGCTTTTACACTTAATTTTCAAGTTCCTTCAAATTTCTGAGGCTGTTAAAATGCTCCGAAATGATGAATTAGTTGTTGATAAACTTGACAACTTGGAAAATTTTAACTTATCATCTTTTTTCCACTTTTTCTGTATTTCTTTTGGTGAGGGGTGGACTGGAGAGATGACTCAGCAGTTAAGGGCACTGGCTGTTCTTGCATAAGACCCAGGTTTGATTTCTATCAACCACATGGTGGCTAAAAACTGTTTTTAACTTCAGTTCCAGGGGATCCGATGCTCTCTTCTGACCTCTGTGGTCACTGGATGACACAGGTGCACTTTCACACATGTGGGCAATACACTCATACACATAAAATAAAAATAAATAAATCCGGTTTTTTTTTGTTTGTTTGTTTGTTTGAGGCAGGGTCTCCCTGTAGCCCCAGTTGGCCTGGAACTTGCTATATAAATCAGGCTGGCCCTGATTTCACAGAGTTCCACTGCCTCTGCCTTCCACATGCTGGGATTAAAGGCATGTGCCACCATGCTCGGCTTTATTGAGTAATTTTTCAATTTCTTTTAAGATTCCAGTATTTCCTTTTCAAGGACCCTGTTATAGTTCTTGTTAGGTTAATTTCTGGATATATTGTTTCTGTTTCTCTGGTTATTGAAGTACAGAAAAATTGTATTGATTTCATTTGCATTGTCTTTAAATCTAGTGGGGAATCTTGCCAAACTCTCTCATTAGCTCCCACTCCCCTGTGAGCTGCATTTCTCCTTTATTTTTCACTGTCTGTTGGTAATGAAGTCTTTCAGTTGTTGCCTATCTAAAGAAATCTTTATTTTGCTATTTTAAAAGATGTTTATTGATAGGCAGAGAATTCTAGGATGATAATTTTTAAATTTTTTTATGTTTGAAGATTTCATGCCTGAGATTGTCTTTGCATTTTTTCCATCCCTCCCGGCCCCCACCACTCCTCCCATGACCCTCCACTCCTTTTCAATTTCTTATCCCCTTGATTGTTATTGTTACGTATACATACGTATATAAATATATACACACATACATATAACGCACTGAGTCCATTTAGTGGTGCTCTTGTGTACCTGTGTTTAGGGCTGCTCACTTGGGATTAGACAACCTCTCAGGGAGCTAGTCCTGGAGAAAACTGATTCTCCCTCCCTCGGCATCCATTGATTGCCTGCAGCTCTTCATAGGTTGATAATTGTTCATTTCATTTTGTTTTCTTATTTCCAGTCCAGTCTTTAATATTTAACTGATTTAATTTTTTGGTGAATAGAGATATGTTTTTTTATTTTTTATAATTTTAATTCCTTTTTTATAATTTCATACATGAATAACTGTATTTATATCATTTCCACCCAAACCCCTCCCATGTTTCCTCTCAGTTTCATGACCTCTTTTTAAATTATTATTGACATATATATTTCTGTCTACACACACACACATATAAAATACTGAGTCCATTTAGTGTTGTTTATATGTATATGTGTTTAGGGTTGACCACTTGGAGTTGAATAACCTAACAGGGGAATTGCTCTAGAAAAAGCTGGTTCTAGCTCTTTTAAGCAGCCATTAATCTCCTGTAGCTCTTCAGCTAGAGGTGGGATCTTGTGAGAGTTCCCCATCCATCCTGGCATGTCAGCTGGTGTTGTCATCATTCAGATCTTGTTTAGGCAAACATACTGTAGAGATTTCACAGGTGCAGCTTTCCTGTCATATGGAAGACACTATCTAGCAGCAGATGTTCTGTTCCCTGGCTCGTACATTCTTTCTGCCCCTTCTTGCATGATGTTCCCTGAGCCTTAGGTGTTGGGGTTGTATTTTAGATATATCAATTTGGATTGGGCACCCCATGGTCACTCATTCTTATTTTGACCAGTTGTGGATCTCTGTAATTGCCTCTGTCTGTTGCAAAAGAAGCTTTTTTGATGACGGATGAAAGCTACAGCTATCTGTGAGATAAAGATAAATGTTACACAGTTATACAGTTATAAGTTATATTGTTAGGGGGTTAGAGAGGTGGCTTAATGGTTAAGAGCACTGGCTGCTCTTGCGAAGGACCCAGGTTCAATTCCCAGCACCCACTTTGTGGCCAACAACTGCTTGTAACTCCAGTTCCAGGGGATCTGATGCCTCTTCTGTCCTCTGTGGGCATTGCATGACACGGATACATTTACACACATGCAGGTAACGCACATACACATAAAATAATAAAGAAGTTATATTGGTAAACTTCCTTGAAGACTCTCATAGTATGGGAAGGTACTCTGCAACTAATAGTTCTACCCAGCTCTAAAGTCTACAAGCCACAATGATGACAGCCCAGCAAGATATTCCCAAAGGTGCAATAGTGGCATTTTTATCTTGGGAGGTCACCAACAATTGTCTAATTGGACTTAAGACCCACCCATAGGAGGGAATTCATACCTTGTCCTGTAAACCTAGTCAAATACCTGTGGCTGGACAAATCATAGACCTTAGAGGGGAACCTAGTATAGATTTTAAATTGTAACTGTTTCCCTAATCCCTAATCCAACTAAAGTAGTTGTTTAGTCCTCCCATTTTTATTGTGGCTTCAGATCACTTAGAGTTTGTTTGCTTTTGTGAAGGTGTGAGGCAGAGACTTTAGCCAAATCTTTGTAATTTTCCTTCTCTACCCTGCCCCATCCCTTATGAGGCTATTCTAAATTATTTGCTTTTTCAAAGGACCATTTGATGGTTTATTAACCAAGTCTTTGGTTGGTCTTTTCCCAGTTAATTGATCTCTGAATTTTTATTTCCTCCTTTCTCACTCCTAGGCTTCAGTCTTTTCATTTTCCACTTTATTTTATTTAAGTTATTGGCTATGTTTGCCAACATTGTTTTTAAGGAATTATTTGTTGTATGTGTGTTTGTGTATGTATGCTGCATATGTGCAGTTGCCTGAAGAGGCCAGAAGAGGGCATTGGAACCCCTGGAGTAGGAATTAGAGGAGTTTGTGAGCCACCTGACGTCAGTGCTGGGAAATGAACTTGAGTCCTCTAGAAGAGCAGAAGGCACCCCCCCCATCTTTTCTAGAGACAAGGTCTCACTCTGTAGCCCTTGCTGGCCTGGAATTCACTATGTAGACCAGGCTGGCCTTGAACTCACAGCAATCCACCTGCCTCTGCCTCTCAAGTGCTGGGAATAAAGGTTTGTGGGAGAATACCAAGCCCCAAAATCCCTTTTAACCATTGAGCCATCTCTCCAGCCTAATGAAATGTATTTTTAAGAAACCCAGGATTGATCACTGTTCCAGTTTTAAGTTTAGATAATAAATTTTGAGTTCTTCCTCCTCATTACACTTTAAGAGTTTTATAGTTTCCTTTGTTAGTTCCTCTTGAAGTCACCATTATTCATGGTTATTTTTACATACCATGTATTTTAACATACCATGTATATATTTTATATTGTGGATATATAGGATCTGTTCTAACTCCCCCTTTCTTATTTGTTTTAACTTATCTTGAAATAAGAACATTCTGATATTTAATAGAATTTGGGGGGGTCCATTTTGCTCTGTGAATAATAGAATCCTGTGACTATTCCATGAGTGCTTAAGAAATGAAAAAAATCTGTATAGTTCAAAGTTTTAAAGAAACAGTCTGTGATTCATTGCTATTAATTGGTACATTTACAATTATTTCTTAGAAAGGTATCTTAATATTATATCTTATATTGTAAACATTTATCTTTTTATCAGTCTCTCTGCTGGAATGCATTAATTACCCAGTGGGAATACTTGATTTCTCTGTTTATGCTGATAGATCTGTTACTAGTCTATATGGTCTGTGACCACTGCGATTGCTTCATTTTTGCTCTACACCATTCCTTTTATAAGTCCACAAATTACCTTTTGGTTCTTTTTTGGATCTTAGATTTGTGTCATTAAGTAGTAAATGATTTTACCAAGAGATCAGGAGATAAGAGGAGGGGCTTGAGAGATGGCTCAGTGGTTAAGAACACTGGTTCTTGCAGAAGACCTGGGTTTGAATTCCAGCACCCACATGGTGGCTAACAACTGTCTGTAAAGCCAGTCCCAGGGCATCTGACAGCCTCTTCTGACCTCCATGGCCGTTGCACAACATGGGTGCACTTACCTACATGCAGGCAATACATGAATACACATAAAATTAAAAATAAATAAATAAAAATTTTTAAAAATGTTTCAAAAAAAGGAAATTTACTGGGACATTCATTCTAGATGACATTCATGTAATACAGTAAATATATGGAATGCTGTAGAATCATACTAGGAGTGATTTTACAGTTATTACAAACAAGATTGCTCAGGAGACAGAGGCAGGTGAATCCCTGTGACTGCAAAGCCAGTCTGGTCTACATAGTGAGTGCTACATACCAAAAAGACTCTGACAAAAAAAAAAAAAAAAGAAAAAAAAAGAAAAAAAAAAAAAAAAAAAAGATTGGCTTTCAATAAAAATAACTTATTTCTTCCAATTAGGACTTTAAGACTTTTGCTAACTAAAACAAACATGGTCTATTAAAAGTGTGATTGCCACAAAACTGTTATTTGAAGCAGTTTTCTAGATTGCAACTGTTAGTAATATTAACTTATTTTTTGAGATTTTAGAATCTCACTATGTAGCCCTGGCTGGCCTGAAACTCAAACTCAGCTGCCTTTGCCTCCTGAATGCTGGGATCAAAAGCAGGTGTCACCTTTAATCCAGCTACTAATATTAACTTTAAAATTATTTTTATTTCTGCTACCTTGGTTTACATATTTGAATGTGCAATTTTAATTAAAAGAATAATAATGCATCTCTTTCACAGTGGGTCAGAACAAACTATTAAAATGCAGACAGGAAATTTGGGTGTTGTTTATTATGTAAACAAGATTTTTAAAATGAATATACAGGTATGCTGTTAGAAAAGGTAGAATAAAGCGTAGAAGACTGTGTGACTAATATCTGAAATAATTGCTGGAAAGAAAGACAACAAAGTAAGTCGATCACATAATTTTAACATTGTTTTATAACTTTTCAGTCTTTGGAATTATTATAGATTTCCCTACTCAAAGAATGCTCTGGAATGACCTGGTGTATAATCAGAATTCAGTACATGAATGAGATCCAGTCAGTCCCCTTTACTGGAGCATCTCTCATCCATGGATTCCACAAGTTGCTGATCAAAACTGCTCAGAGGGAGGAAAGTTTTATCTCCTGAGCACGTATAGATTTTTATTACCATTATTCACTAATCAATCCAATACTACAACTATTTACATAGAATCTCCATCATATTAAACAGTATGAGTAATGTAGAAATAACATCCACAGGAGGATATGTATAGGTTATATGCAGACTCTGCTGTTTTATGTAAGGGACGTGAACATTCTCATATTTTGATATCTGGGGGTCCTGGAAGCAATCTAACACAGATTCTTAGGGTTGATTGCAGTGTTTTCTGTTCATGTGTCACAGAATAGTGATTTTTCTTCTTTTATTTATTTATTTATTTATTTATTTATTTTTTAATTAAAAGAAGCATTTCATTACAACAGCATTAACCTATTCAATAACATTTTTCTGAGCTAGGGTACATCTCTTTCAAAATTGGCTGTACATTTCTAGGTTTACAGATGAATTATTACCCTTATATAATCTTTTACTCATTATAAACTCTATAAGACATAAAATTAAATGAGGTTCCAACGTTTAAAAAAGATCTCCAC
>NW_008342641.1:495544-496946 GCF_000622305.1 Nannospalax galili | reverse complement strand
AAGAGCTCCCCAAATACTTTCAACATTTTAGGCCTTTGGAACAGAGTATGTTGCTAAGAGGCCCAAGGACATTTTGACTTTTAGTCAAGAAACTGGCTACTTTTCTTTGGGGTCTTTTTACCCTAACTGCCTAGCCAATTCCTACCTCCTATTCTTATCACACCATCCTCTGAAGAGGTTACCCCAATTGCCAACAGGGAATAAGGATGCAGACTGTTCTGGCTTCTTCCATGCTGAACAGGGACGCAGGGTGAGCCAATTGGAGTACCCCTTCAGTGGGTCTATCTAAAAGACCCCCAAATTGTGTAACTCTTGTCTCTAAGAGGAAAAGAAAGTCCATGAATCCTGAATAGGAGATGTGAAGGAGAAGTCAAGGCAAGAGTAATTAGCATTACAAGTTCTAGACAGGAAACTAGAAAAAAAGTCAGAACAGGACAAATTTCAAATGTTCATATGAGAGTCCATTGGAATTTCTTGACAAAGGCTTCCAAAAGCATCCCTCTATTGGGTTCCTCCTCATTTTTCTTTTGTCTGCCAAGGCTATAGTGAAGAGTGATGGATTCAGGATTTGTTTTCAGGCACTTTGATAGCTGTTGAAGTGGTTAGAATCAGGGTCAGTTCCCTCTTAATGGCTTCTAGTAGAGGGAGAAAACAAATTAAGCCATCATTTTAGAACAATAACAGGTTGTCTCCCTGTACGGGTGGGCACTACAGTATTGCAGAACAAGATTTGAAGTCTTACATCTGAGCAGCATTTTGTGATTAGAAACAAAATCATCAGTGAGAAATAATTGTCTAAATAACATTCGATATGGACTTAAGTCTAATGTCTGGGAAGTGTAATCCATTGAACTCTTAAAGAAATATACTGATCACTTTAATCTTTGATTACACTTTCCTTTTGGGTGTTTAAGACCATAGAGTTGGCCCAAATAAATCAATTTGTTTTTACTTTTAAGGTCGCTTGAGGATCCGTTCCTCAGGGTTCACATGGGCTCCTTTCTTTCACCAGTTCCATCTATGTGAAGATAAGTCAAAGGTCCTGCTAGACCATGGCTGGTTTCCCTTGGAAACATGAAAGAGATGTTTCCTCTAAGTTGACCCTCCTCTTTGTAGACTGGACACTGGGTCAAGGCCAGCTCGTGGGGCCTCCATGACCTCCCTGAACAAGAGGACAGGTGACTAACCACAGTTACAGGACATTTTGAGAGATGGCCCATAGTGCCCTGGAACTTAGTCAGCCTTGGAAGGCAAGGAGCAAAATCTGTCCTCTACATCCCTCTGACCAGATTAGTATAGGCCTCAAAGTACAGCTGTTAAACATCCAAGATGGTTAGTTAGTCCCACCAGCCTGGTACTTTTAATTACTATGCGCTACATAGATAAAGCTTGGCCAAAAACC
>NW_008342641.1:489391-494045 GCF_000622305.1 Nannospalax galili | reverse complement strand
GAAGTCTTACATCTAAGTAGCACATTCTGGTTAGGAACAAAATCATCAATGAGAAATAATTGTCTAAATAACTTTTTATATAGAGTTAAGCCTAATGTCTGGGAAGTGTAATCCCCTGAACTCTTAAGGAAATATTCCTTTTGGTTCTTTATATTGTATGGGGCTTAAAATTTTATTCTGTCTGATAGTAAAATTGACACACAGGGTTTCTTGAACCCTTTTCTCTTTTTCTAGCATAATATATGCTTTTGACGTTAACTGTTAGAGACATGTTTTTAAAACTTTATTGTTTCATAACCCCACATATATATCTGTGTGTATATATATTATGTAATATATATAATGTATAATGTACTTGATCATACTGACCTCTGTTATCCTCCTTTTACCTCTGCTCTTTAGCCAAACTCGTTCGTCCTATCTGGTTTCCCTCTTTTCAGGGATTTAGCCTTTTGAAA
Source organism: Nannospalax galili (assembly GCF_000622305.1). Classification (NCBI taxonomy): domain Eukaryota; kingdom Metazoa; phylum Chordata; class Mammalia; order Rodentia; family Spalacidae; genus Nannospalax; species Nannospalax galili. The sequence goes on along the minus strand of NW_008342641.1, from coordinate 493,587 downwards.
GATCAAGTATGATAGTCTATATTTTGGTTTTATACCATTCATTTATTTTTATTAAAATTACTCTTCTACCGTGCTTATTTTTGCCACATGACACTGTGTTTTCTATTCACTGTATATATTTCCTTTCCTTGCTTGCTTTGCTTTCTGCCTTCTGTTTTCCAGTGTGAGCTCTTTGAGTATCTGAGACACTTTGTCTCTACTCCCCCTACCCCCGTCTGTTCTTGGGAAAATCGTGTGTGTGTGTGTGTGTGTGTGTGTGTGTGTGTGTGTGTATGCATGTACATGTACACAGGTTGTGGAATCCACATCTGTCATCCTTAAGAAAGTCTTCCACTTTTAAATTTCTTACTGGCATAGAGCTCACTGATTTGCCTCGACTGACTGGTCATCAAGCCCCCAGAGATCCTCCTCTCTGCCTCCCCGGCACTGGGATTACAAGTGTGTTCTATATATGGGTGCTGTGGGTCAAACTTGAGTCCTCATGTTTAGAAGGCAAGCACTTTACTGACTGAACTCCCTCTATAATCCCCGATTCTGGGAGACTCTGTTATTTCTCCATACATGTATTTTCCTTAGTTTTCTGAGATTTTTTAGAAACTTCCACCTTCCATCAAATCTCTCATTCTGCATTTTAATCTTCTTCTTTCTCAATGCATTCTGGAGAGCTCCATTGCCAGCTTTCCCAGAACCTGTCTAGGGTTCTCGAGCTGTTGTCTTTCACTGATGACACATGTTCCTCAGACACCTCATAATGTTCTCTAGACATTTTTATTTTAATTTCCCTGAGATTATTGTCTGCTGCTCTCGTTTGGATGTGTTACCTCCTAAATTCAGACTTTTCCTTTGTTATTTAGCATCAAAAGTTGTGATGTTATTTACATGGCAGGCCTTCTATCATTGTTGATTCTGCATTTAAGCTTTGACTTTATTCCCTGCTCTGATTAGCAGCTCCTGGATGCCACACCAGGGAGAGAGCAGCTTGCTATGGGAGGGCTGGGATGGACAGTCAAATGAGGATCTCCTTCCCAGTCAAAAACAGCGGGCCAGGCTGAAGCAGTAACACTTCTGGGGACGCTCCTGCCTGATGACTCCTGCTGCCCTGCCTTTCTCTGTTCATTTATAGTATCTCTATACCGTGTTGATAATCAGACATTTCTTGGGGTTTTCTGTGCTGTTGCCCTTGAATAACTGTACACCTAGAGTATTTTTTCTCTCGTCTTCAGTGAAGCTTTGTTTATAAATGAACAGGTAAGCAGCCACTGATAGTGTAGCAGTAGAGATGAATCTTGTCTTTTGGGTGAACAGCTGAGGTTTGACCTATTTGTAGAACTTTGTTCCTGAAGCCAGCATGGCTGTCAGAAAGACTAACCCCAGAGCATAGAGTTCAGAATGGATAGAATGTCTAAGAATCTCTGAAGAGGGAATCTGAGAAATAAAATGGCAGAAATTAAGTTGTAGGTAAGTGTTAATTTCACTGTGTTAACCAGTAGCCAGTATGAACAAGAAACAGGAAAGCAAAGAGAATGAGAATACATTAACAGCCACAGTGGTGTGTAGGGGCCTCCTACTAGAGCCCTGGAGACTGCAGTGTGTGCAGGAGAGATGAAGTATCAGTAAAAGGAAAGAGACCTGGCACCAGATAGCATGTGGGCATTTTCCATCTGCATGGTGACTATGATGAGTCATGCTGTTGGAGAAAGTTTTCACAGGAGCCCCGCATTGACCTGAACTAGGTCACAGAGAGCACTATAGTTGCCTTCTGCAGAGGTTCATAGAGCTAATGGTTCTGTGCTGTTGTGTAAAATATCTTCAGCAGAGGGAGTTGATACTTGGAACTGAATAAGCATGGGCCTCTAAGCCAGGGTCTCTGGGCAAAGTAGTAAGGGACAATTGAAGTGTCACTGTCTGACAGGTAAGAAAAGTGAATATACCATATATATATCCCATTGTCTTGCCTTTCTCGATGCACATAGTACTTCTGTTTCCAAGTAGCTAGGGCCACTACAAGGAGTGGGCCTGTAAGCTTTCTACGCTCCCTCTCCCATTTCCTAATCCTCTGCTGGGGAAATTGTGTCTTTACTACATTCTCTGGCTTTGCCTTCTTTGCCATGCTTTGGAAAGTCCATTCTAATAAAATACAGCATAATATGGTTTATATTGCATTATGTCTTATGTACCTTTTAAGTTGAGTGTGAATAAGCTAGCTCAGTTGGTAAAAAGTACTTGCCATGCAAGCATGAAGATCAAGTTCAATCTCCAGTACCCACATAAAAAGCTAGGTGTGGCGGCTGGAGAGATGGCTCAGTGGTTAAGAGCACTGGTTGCTCTTGCAGAAGACCCAGGTTTGAATCACAGCACCCACATGGTGGCTAACAACCATCTGTAACTCCAGTTCTAGGGGATCAAACACCCTCTTCTGGGCTCTGCGGGCATTGCAGGACAGGGACACACATACATACAGGCAGGCATAACACTCGTTGTAGCCTGGAAAGGACTTATTCCTCCCTATTTATTCCTCTGAATAGCTGGGGGGGGTAGCGCAGGGTGTGGCCAGGGTGTCCTGCAAGTGTGGAAGCAAGATGGGGCATTTAAGCTAGTGGAGGCTGTGGGCAGGGCACAGAAGCTATCTGAAGCCCCCCCCGAGTGCGGTTCCTTTGTAAATCACCCCGCACTCCCTACCATAAAGGAAACCCCCAAACTAAAAATGTCTTATGTTAGTGTGTGAGCCTGGGGCCTTGGAAGGAGCCCCCCAAGAAGGGAAAAGGGAAGAAAATTTAGCAGAACATTCATACACATAAAATGAATAAACAAATAAATGTTTTTAAGAAGCTAGGTGTAGTGGCATGCTTATGATCCCAGTGCTGGGGAGGCAGAAACAGATTACTGGCCATCTTTGGCCACCCACCTTAACTTTACAAAACCAAACAGAGCAAATAACTCTTGAGGAATAAGAGGGAGGTTGACCTTTAGCTTCCACACATAAAGGCATACACAGGAACACACACACACACACACACAGAGGAGAGAGAGAGAGAGAGAGAGAGAGAGAGAGAGAGAGAGAGAGAGGCACATTCATTCACATGGATACAAAAAGTGAATTAAGAATAAATTTGTTTTATATTGTAGCTTAATAACCTGGAATGATTAAGCTCACATAGTATCACATAACTTATTTTAACATACCAGAAAAACTAAATTTCATATATTAAAACTCCAGGTCATTAGCTGGGCATGGTGGCAGAGGGAGACACAGGCTGATCTCTGTGAGTTTGAGGCCAGCCTGATCTACTTAGGGAGCTCGAGGCTAGCTGGGGCTCAGGGAAACCCTATCTCAAAAAAAAACAAAAAAACAAAAATGAATTTTTCTGTATGAAACTGTGTGTTTTAACAACGAGGTGGAGATCTTTTTTAAATGTTGGAACCTCATTTAATTTTATGTCTTATAGAATTTATAATGAATAAAAGATTATATAAGCGTAATAATTCATCTGTAAACCTAGAAATGTACAGCCAATTTTGAAAGAGATGTACCCTAGCTCAGAAAAATGTTATTGAATAGGTTAATGCTGTTGTAATGAAATGCTTCTTTTAATTAAAAAAAAGAAATGCATAAATAAATAACAGTAAAATAAAGAAATATATAAATAAAAAACAACAAAAAAACAAAACAAAAAAAAGGAAAGAAAAAAGAAAAAAAACCAAAAATAAAACAAAACAAAATGCAATTATTATTCTTGCATTAGGAGAGCTTGGCCCTCCTTGTTTGTGAGCTCAGTGGAAAGTCTCGTGGGACTCATTGTGACATGCTAGAACTATTAAGGTTCTATGTGATTTTGATGACTTAATAAAAAATGTCTGATTCAGATGGCTATTGTAGATGAACATCCCAAGTGAGAGCCAGTTGACTGCAGGTGGGAAGTGCAGGGTCAGCAGGTGTTCCCTGTTAGCTCATGTTTGAGGCAGAATTGTCAGAAAGTGCCTTTTCCTGGTGTGTAACGTAAAATCTCTGCTCGCAGGAAATCAGTTTGATGAATAGTGATTAAGATTCTGTACTTTAAAAAATATTATTTTTATTTTATGTGTATGCGTGTTATGCCTGCATGTAAGTAAGTGCACCCGTGTTGTGCAATGCCCTAGGAGGTCAGAAGAGGCTGTCGGATCCCCTGGGACTGGAGTTATAGACAGTTGTTAGCTTC